>NC_045553.1:9120602-9328778 GCF_009769535.1 Thamnophis elegans
AGCTTGAAGGTGGGTGGACTTCGACTCCCAGAATCCCCCAGCCAGAATTCTGGGAGTTGAAGTCCACCCATCTTCCAGCTGGCCACATTTGAGGAAACACTCTTCCAAAGTAGCCAGGACTGGAACAAATCCAGGTCAGACCAGTGGATGGGCTCGCTGCGCATCTATTGCGTTAAACGTTTAGGGACCACCTAAGAGAGAGAGGCACCAGGCAAGCCGCATCCAAGCCCTTCAGAAACGTCTCCTGACCTATCTGTGGAATTTCCGTCTGCGTTATCTAGGTTCTTAGTAGCAAGCCAAGAAGAATGGGACAACTTGCTGCGGCCAACTCACTACTGCCTACAAGGCCAATTTTGCCACGGGACAGCTGGCTGTGGAACAAATCCAATTTAATTATTCAAAATAATTTTAAATATATGCAGTGAATGGGTCCTTAGTCCTCCCCCCCACTCCCCAATTCGTAAGGAGAAGGCCTTTCGTTTGATGCTCACCCATCCTTGTTGGCTACGTCTTCCGCCGATTTAGCGGCCGCTGCCATGGGCTCTAAGGCAGGCTTAACGGTGCCCAGGGAGTTGGCCGCGTTGTAATCTAACGCTATGAGCTGATTGGTCTGGGAAGCTGACATCATGGACCCAGCTAAAGACCCCGAGAGTGGGATGCTGTTAAAGAGGGCGGTCGAAAAATCCCTGTGGGAAAAAGAAAGGCGGTCAGGGGAAATCGGGGCATTATTATTATCCCCGCCGGACCATCATCTCCTTTTAATGACCCCGTCATCTCTTGCGGGGTGGAGTCTTGGGCAACTGAATGGAGCTAGCAGAGTGTTTTTTTAATGGCTGGATGCCCTTCATGTCGCCAGGGGGGAGTTTTGTTCAGCAGGTATCATCTCATCATGCCAAGAGAGAGAAATATCTGCCTCTACCTAGGATCGAACTCCCAGCCTCCTGAATGTGAGGCGAGAGCAGGGGAGCTAGGTCACTGCGCCACTCATTATTCCCACCGGACCGATCAGGACAAATTCTATAGAATTTAAACAGGAACGTGGTCTACAACTTACAAGCCTTTCTTTAGCGACTGTTCAAAGTTACGACAGAAAACAGTGACTTATGACCCGTTGTAACACGCTAACAACGGTCACAGTGTCCTCAGGTCACACAATCAAAATTGAACTATTTGGAAACCAATAGCCATTGTTAACAGTTGTGGCATCCCAGGGGTGTTGTGATGGCCACAGGGGACCTCCGCAACTGGCTTCCGACACGCAGAATCTGCGGGGAAAGCCGGATTCGCTTAACAACCGCATCAAGAACCTGGATGGTTCAGTGAACAAGAGTGGCAGATTTACTTAAACAAAAGCACGGTTTGTCTAGTGACTGCGGCAATCTGTCTTAATGACTGTGGGAAAAGGCTGCTAATTCACTTAATAACAGTCTCACTTAGCAACAGAGCCTCCGGTCCCATAAACCATAAACTACCATATTTTTCGGCATATAAGACGCACCCTTTTCCCCTCAAAAAAGAGGGTGAAAATCCGGGTGCGTCTTATACACTTAATACAGCATTTTTTGCCTCTCGAAATCCCGCCACCTTCACCAAAATGGCTGTGCAGAGCCTTTAGGAGGCTTATAGAGTGCTCCTGGGTCTGGGGAGGGCAGAAATGAGCAAGAAACAGGCCTTTTTTTGCTCAATTTTGCCCCCCGCCTGCCCCAGGAGCACTCTATAAGCCTCCTAAAGGCTATGCATGCAATTTGTTTGCACGTTTTTGGGCTTCCCCACCCCACAGGAGCACTCTACGAGCCTCCTAAAGGCTATTCATGTCTTTTTTTTAAAAAAGGACGTTTTCGCCAAAAAACGGGCCATTTTTGGGAAGGCTGCAGAGTGCAAAAACTTTTTTTTTTAATTTGCCTCTTCAAAACCTTGGTGCGTCTTATACTCTGGTGAGTCTTATACTCTGAAAAATATGGTATTTCTATGGGCTGAAATCTGCAAAATATATATATATAAAAGGAGAGATGATATTTGGATATATCTCCTTCGTCCTTTTTGTTCCTAGCTGGATATGGGGGGGGGGGAGGTCCTCTTGAAAGTGGTTTGTTCTGACCTGCTTCTTCCTTGGGCTGAGGGGTGGGGGGCTTTGCAAGTGGAGACATTTCATCCACCGCTACCTTTGGAACGACGTTTCGAAACAAAACAAAAGTCCGAAATATTTTGAAAACAGTACCCTGTATCCAGCTGAGCTATGCAGAGTGGCGTGATCCTTCGCCGGCCATCGGCTGTTCTGGTCTCCACTTGTTTCTTTAACAGGTTCTGCCGGGAAGAAATAGGATTATCAGGAGTCTTGGTTTTTGTAGTCGCGATAAACTTTGTCCAAGATCCATCCTCCCAGTATGGCTCGTTCCGGTTGGCGGCCATGGGAAGGGGAGGGATGAAGAAATATATCAAAATATTTTTATATTGATATGACAGCTCCCATATTTTCCTTTCAGCTGCTGTCATTGCTGGGATTTTTTTTTACTCCCAATGACGTGATCAAAGGCAGTTAATCCAGAAACTTACTTATGAGAGCAGTTTTGCTTCACTGTCCTCAAAAGTAAGTTTCTGGACTGCCTCAAGCTTATGTTCCCTAGACACAAAATAGGAAAGAAGGAAGGTGTCAGGCCTGCAGTTATATCCCTTTTAGGATTTTTGGCCTGCCACACTCTCTCATTTCATTATGCTGTTTCATTAGTGTAGTAATTGGGAGGGGGGAATAGAAAGGAGTAGAAATGTGGAATGTGTTGTTGTCATTCTTTTCTAGAAGCCAAGGTCATCTTTTGTCTCCACACCTCGGCACCTGGCCGGAACCAGCTGGGTGGAGATGCCAGCGTGGAAGAATGTGATGGATTTGTGGGTGTGGGGACAAGATCATGAACTTTCAACTGGGTGGGAATCCAATGAAACTTCCAGAATTGGGATTGCACAGTACAATGCCAACATGTCTATTTTATTAAATTGGAACTTTGAGGATAACTCTGCCTTGGACTCTGATTTAATTCTGCATGATATTTGGAACTTAAAGAAGAAGTAAAGAGAAGACAGAGAGAAAGGGGGAGGGAGCGAGAGAGGGAGGGAGAATGTTACATATACTTATAATGACAGAGAGGAAGGGAGATAGGAAGGGGGGATAGAGAGATAGGAAGGAAAGAAAAGGAAGGGAACGGAATGGAAGGGAGGAAGGAAATAAGGAGAAAGATGGGAGGGAGGGAGGGAGGAAGGAAGGAAGGATGACCTATAAAGAGGGAAGAGAAACCCGAGAAAGGGAGAGGCAGGAAGGGAGGGAAGAAGTTACATATACCTATAATGACACAGAGGAAGGGAGATAGGAAGGGGGGATAGAAAGAGAGATAGAAAGGGAAGAAGAGGAAGGGAAGGGAACAGAAGGGAGGGAGGCAGGGAGGGAGGAAGGAAGGAAGGAAGGAAGGAAGGAAGGAAGGAAGGAAGGAAAGAAGGAGAAGGAGATGGGAGGGAGGACGACCTATATATAGAGAAGAGAAACCAGAGAGAAATGGAGAGGAAGGAAGGAAGGGAGGGAAGGAGGAAGTTACATATACCTATCAGGTCAGAGGGGAAGGGAGATAGGAAGGGGAGATAGAAAGAGAGGTAGGAAGGAAAGAGAGGAAGGAAAGGAGGAAAGAAGGAGAAAGAGATGGGAGGGAGGGAGGAAAGGAGGGAGGGAGGAAGATTATCTTCTATCAAAGAGGCATCAGACCTTCCATGGCTACCTGCCATGACATGTATATTGTATTTTATCACCCGTTCACCAGAAAAGAAGGACCAAGAGGAAATCGCTACCTTTCTAATGTCCTCTAAGCTTTCTCCATTCACCATGCTGGCCAGCTTAGGCGCCGTTATCGCTGCTCCTGAGCCCATTCCGTCTCGGAGAGCCTCGTTCTTCTTCTCTACTTGCTGTTGCCTTTGCTGGTACTTGAGCATCTCCGGGTTCTCGATAATGGCCGTGGAGAGATGCGCCTCCGTCATGATAGCTAAACTTTTACCGTAGGTCGACTGATGGATGTTGCTCTGAAAGGCAAGAGCATTGGAACATAAGGTCAGACCACTGCCCCATCTAAGCCAGGGGCATCAAACTCAAGACCCGGGGGATGGATCCAGCCTGCAGGTTGCTTAGATCTGGCCTGCGAGGCTACCTTGGTGTTGCGGCCCACCAGCGACCAGTGGAGCTGGCAACAGATTCAGACAGTGCGGAGGATGGAGAGGAACCTGGGCCAGTCCTGAACCCTGGGGAAGGCTCTGATGAGGGCTCTGTGTCGGAGGCAGAGAGGGGGCCAGGGCCGTATGCCAGTTATCAGCTGCCTTCGGAGTCGGCTATCAGTGAGGCAGAAGAACAGCTGGAGCCTGTTCCCAGTGTGTGCATGCGCAGAGTTGCCAGACGAAGGGAACAGCTAAAAAACAGGGGTCGACTTGGGAGTGAGGCTACAGGTGGACGATGAATGGCCCCTCCCAGAGGAAATAAAAGAGAAGAGAAAGGGGGGTGGAGTTTGCAGGAGACCATTCATTTGCTTAATTGGTTCGTGACTCTCTGAGACTTCTTGCTAAGTTCTGCAGATATTGGCCTGGCAGCTCTCCAAGCCAGATAATGTCTGTGACTGTAAATCCTAAAGAACAGGGGCACTGTTCCCTCTAAGGTGCGCGGCTGCACACATGACAAGAAAACCCCGCGCAGCATTTTCTAACTGCCACGCAGTGATTTCTGTCAAAGCAAATGTGGGGAAGTCCTTTGCAGGCGGCTAGAACTGGCCGCCCGCAAAGGACCTCCCCAGACTTGATTTGATGAGCACGGAGCGACTGACGGTAGTTTGCGCCAGCCGCGGCCGCTCAAACTAGCATCAGTCACCCTGTGTTCAGCAAAGGAAGCCCGGGGAAGTCCTTTGTGGGCGGCCAATCCTAGCCCGGCGCTGTGCCTGAAATGAATCTCCAAAGCCCCCGCCGCCACCAGAATATCTGCTGCCGCCTCCTCCTCCTCCAACAGCACCACCACATTTGCTGCCCAGCGCTGCAGCTGAGGTGAAGCCGCCAAAGCTCCCGCTGGCACCCCCACCCATGGCAGCGGCGGCGGTGTCTCCCCCTCCACACGGAGCACCTGAGCTGGCCCCCGCGTTATTTCTCCCCCTTCCTCCTCTGCTTTTGAGGAGCCATGAGGCCACGGGAGCTAGTAGGAAGGCGGCGGAGGTGGAGGCGGCGGCAGGGATACCCAGAGCCCAGCTGAGGTGCTCCGAGCGGAGGGGGAGGCACCGCCGCCGCTGCCATGGGCGGGGGCGCCAGAGGGAGCTTTGGCGGCTTCACCTCAGCTGCAGCGCTGGGCAGCAAATGTGGTGGTGCTGTTGGAGGAGGTGGCGGCGGCGGCAGCAGTTATTCTAGTGGCGACAGGGGCTCGTTGGCATCTTCAATTGCAGCCCTGCCCCAGGTGAAAAAAACTGAAGATGGACAGATCCACGCAGATGACGTCAACATGACTGGAGGAGGAATTCTGGGAGTTGAAGTCCACAAATCTTAAAGCTGTCAGGTTTGAAGACCCCTGGGATTTTTTTCCCCAAAGGGTTAGGGGTGCAAGGATCTTGTAACAACAGCTTTAAGACTTGCGTGCTTCAAATGCCAGACTTTCTGAGCCAACATTTTGGTTGCTAAGCAGGAGCGTTGTTAAGTGATACTGATATTATATAACACTTTTAATTAAGCGGGTACCTTGAATAAACATAACTTTGAGTTTCAAATAATACTGATTTTGTTGTTGTCTTAGGTGACATCTGGTGAAAAATTCAGGTGCTCAGGCATGAAAATGTGCCGCTCAAACACTATACTTTTCTGCTCACACTGAAAAAAAATTAGAGGGAACATTGAACAGGGGTTGACTTGGGAGTAAGGCTACAGGTGGATGATGAATGGCCCCTCCCAGAGGAAATAAAAGAGGAGCGAAAGGGGAGAGGAGTTTGCAGGAGACCATTAGTTCGCTTAATCAGTTTGTGACTCTTGGAGACTCCTTGCCAGGTTTTGCAGATCTCGACCTGGCAGCTCTCCAAGCCAGATAAGGTCTGTGACTATAAATCCTCCTTGAAAGACTTTGCTGGATATGAATGAGCAGAATTCAAAACAAATTAATAAAAGGGTTTTTTTGTCGGGACCAGGAGTTTGCTTCAGGCTCTTGGGAAGCCTCGGTCAAAACACCTGGAAATAGCAAAGGACCAGCCCACAGTGCCTCTGCCAGAGAAAACAGAGTTCGGGAGGGACATGCACGTCCTTCCCAGGCTCTGGTTTTGAACGCAACGGGCTCCTGCAGCCCTCTGCCAGCAAAAACGAGGATCAGGAAGGTCGCATGGGGGCTTCCCAAGCTCCATTTTCGCTGGTTGCAGGAGGCTGTTGCAGCCAAAAACGGAGCTTGGGAGCCTGGTAGAGCGTTTGGGCTACCACAGGTGCCCCGACACGAACTGCATCAAGGTGGACACACATCCCTGGCCACGCTCCACCTCACCCACCCCGAGGTCAAACACAACCCTGGGGTGTGTCCCTCCATGTTTGACACCCCTGGTATAAGCAGTCTGAGAATATTTGAAACTCTGCACCAATCACAGCCAACCTTCTCTTCCTCGCTCAGCGGGTCTCCGAGCTCATCTTGGGAAAAATCCAGAAATGCCACAGATCCGTCCATGGAGCACACTAAAATGCCAAGGCCATTCAACGTCCTGAAGGAGGAGAAACGAAGAGAAAAAAAAATAAATCTATGGAGATTCTCACATATCCAGGACATGGTTGTTTCAATAGCGGTTTTTATTTATTTATGTATTTATTTTTTTTAAAAGGCAACTAGACGTTTTGCTTTCTCATCCAAGAAGCATTTGGAAGCATCCCCCCCACCCCCTAAAAAAGGTAACTTTGGAATCACTTCTGCTTTTCAGAGGATGCGGGCTTCCTCCGGGAAAGCCCTTTTGGTGTGGAATTGCAATTCTAGCACTGATGAAGTTACCTAGTTGGGTGATGAAATGTCTTCCAAGGAAACGACCCAAATTCAGAGAGCCCCCCCTCACCCTCCCAAGGATCATGCAATTGTAATTAAAGAATGTTTAAGGTAAAGGGAAAGGTTCCCCTTGCACATATAATGCTAGTTGTTCCCGACTCTAGGGGGCAGTGCTCATCTTCAAAGCCGAAAAGCCAGCGCCATCTGAAGACGTCTCCGTGGTCATGTGGCTGGCATGACTCAATGCCGACGGTGCACAGAAAGCTGTTACCTTCCCACCAAAGGTGGTTCCTATTTGTCTACTTGCATTTTTTACCTACTTTTGAACTGCTAGGTTGGCAGAAGCTGGAACAAGGAACGGGAGTTCACTCCGTTACGCGGTGCTAGAGATTCGAACCACTGAACTGCCAACCTTTCTGATCAACAAGCTCAGTGTCTTAGCCACTGAGCACCGCGTCCCTTAAAGAATGTTTGTCCTACAATAAATAAATGAAGCCCATCGACCACTTTCTGGGTTTGACCACTTAAAGGTGGCAGGTCGTGATTAATTTTCATCCTAAAAATGTGCTCTCAGAATCATGCATGGATTTCTGTGAAACAGGCAGGAGGAGTAAAGTAGCTAATTGAATTCTTCGCCTGCAAAGGGGAAGGTTGTAACAGAATAACAGAGTCGGAAGGGACCTTGGAGGTCATCTGGTCCAACCCTCTGCTCAAGCAGGAGACCCTGTGCCATTTCAGACAAATGGCTGTCCAGGATCTTCTTAAAACCTTGGGTGCTGGAGCACCCACAACTTCTGGAGGGCAAGCAACCTTACCATGAGATATCCATGATGGACTTGTCAAACAGCTCATGTATGACGACCAAGGGCCTTTTCAGGCACGTCAGCTAAAAAGAAAATTATGAGTATGTGAGTATCACAATGGGAGTGTCACATCCTAGGAATTTAAGACTGTTGTATAAATACCGAGTTTGCTCAAACACCATACCAAAAATACATCAGGTTGAAGAGGAGAATATGTAAACACAACAATGGGAGAAGGGAAGGGACAGAGGAGAAGAAAGGAGGGGGAAAGAAGAAAGGGTAAAGGAGAGGAAGAAAGGGAGGGGCAGTAAGAGTAGGAGAGAGGGTAAGAAGGAGAGAAAGAAGGGAGAAGTAGGGGAGAGGAAGAAGAAAAGAGAAAGGAGAGGAAGGAAGAATAAAGTAGAAAAGAAGGGAGGGGAGAAGAAAAGGAGAGGGGAGAAGAAGTAGGGTTGTAAAATAAGATGGATGTACGGGATGGCAGGAAAGCAATTTCGATTATATTATTAAATCTTTAGCGAAAGAATGGAATTATAAATAAAGGATTAACACATAACAACAATATTTATGAGAATGTATATTTGTGAATATTTGCATGAGAACAAAAATAAAAAAACTTTTTTTAAAAAAAGGACTCTAGCCTTCTAAGATTTAATGACACCCCTAATTTAGCCTACATTCATCTTTGCTATAAGAATTTTCCAACAGTGGAAAATTTAAGAAAATTGGTGGGAACCTGCAGCCTTCAAATCATGTTACAGATAGTCCTTTAGCTGCGTTCACCATTCTCCCAAGATTGTGGTTTAGGATGGTTTGGCCAAAAACCAACACAATTGGCAAAACGCTGTTGGAGCAAACAATGGGTTCACTTACACACTGGGCAGAGTTCGCATTTCAGCCACCGAAGGGATTGTCACAAGATATTTCATAAAATCAGGTCGGCCACTTATCCGACCCCTTTTTATCATGGTTACAACTTACAAACATGATGGGCATTACAGTCGTAACTTGAGGACCAGCCATATAAACGCAATTTCAAGCAGTTCCCAATGGCAAAATGAAGGGCTGCCAGGAATTGCTGTTATTCGGGAAGTGTTGTGACGCACCAGCGGAGCTGGCAGCAGATTCGGAGAGTGAGCAGGTTGGGGAGGAACATGGGCAAGTCCTGGAGTCTGGGGAAGGCTCTGAGGAGGGCTCTGTGTTGGAGGCAGAGAGGGGGCCAGAACTCTATGCCAGTTATCAGCTGCCTTCGGAGACAAGCGTCAGTGAGGCAGAAGAACAGCTGGAGCCTGTTCCCGATATGCGCATGCACAGAGCTGCTAGGACAAAGGCAAAAATTTAAGGAACATCAGTGAGGCACCTATGGCCTTCACTCCACCTGTGGCCTTACTTACAAGTCGACCCTTGTTCCTTAACTGTTCCATTCTCCTGATAGCTCTGCGCACACACAGATCTTATCTGGCTTGGAGAGCTGCCAGGCCAATATCTGCAGAACTTAGCAAGGAGTCTCAGAGAGTCACGAACCAATTAAGCGAATGAATGGTCTCCTGCAAACTCCACTCCCCCTTTCTCTCCTCTTTTATTTCCTCTGGGAGGGGCCATTCATCATCCACCTGTGGCCTTACTCCCAAGTCAACCCGTTCTTTAGTTGTTCCCTTCGTCTGGCAACTCTGTGCATGCGCACACTGGGAACAGGCTCCAGCTGTTCTTCTGCCTCACTGATGTCTGACTCCGAAGGCAGCTGATAACTGTCAGATGGCCCTGGCCCCCTCTCTGCCTCCGACACAGAGCCCTCATCAGAGCCTTCCCCAGACTCCAGGACTGGCCCATCTTCCTCCCCAACCTCCTCACTGTCCGAATCTGCTGCCAGTTCTGCTGGCCACTGGCAGGCCACAAGCAAGCCTTAAAGTTGCCACGGTTGGACACCTTTCACTTCAAACATCATCCCAAGGAGGAGGGCCAAAAGATTTTGATTTCTCCCGAGGGAAATGGGTGCAAAAAGACGGACACACAAAAGACCAGCTACACCTTAAATCTGACCCAACTTGTCACTTACCCAGACAGAAAGTGATCGGTCTTTACTCCCAACCGCACAACAGCAATAAGGGCAGCTTGGTTTGGTGGAGCTGCCATTCTTTTGCTTCTTTTTAAAGATTTTTGGATTGAATTTCTGGAAGGAAAAAACAAGTTTTTTTTTTAAAGATACTTTTAAGAAAAAGAACCAACTGATACTTGGCGGGTAGTCCTCGACTTACAACCTGTTTTTAAGCGGCTGTTTGAAATTACAACAGCGTTGACAAAAAAAGGGACTTAACACCGGTCCTCTCACTTATGACCAACAAAGTCTACTGCATTCAGTTTTGGTTGCCATGATGTAAAAAAAAGATGTGGAGATTCTAGAAAGAATGCAGAGAAAAGCAACAAAGATGATTAGGGGACTGGAGGCTAAAACATATGAAGAACGGTTGCAGGAACTGGGCATAGCTAGTTTGATGAAAAGAAGGACTAGGGGAGACATGATAGCAGTCTTCCAATATCTCAGGGGTTGCCACAAAGAAGAGGGAGTCAAACTATTGTCCAAGGCACCTGAGGGTAGAACAAGAAGCAATGGGTGGAAACTAATCAAGGAAAGAAGCAACTTAGAACTGAGGAGAAATTTCCTGACAGTGAGAACAATGAATCAGTGGAACAGAAGTTGCCTCCAGAGGTTGTGAATGCCCCAACACTGGAAGTCTTTAAGAAGATGTTGGAGAGCCATTTGTCTAAAACGGTATAGGGTTTCCTGCCTAGGCAGGGGGTTGGACTAGAAGACCTGCAAGGTCTCTGCTATTATATTGTATTAAAACATCCCTATGGTCATGTGACTCACATTTATGACGGATGCAGCATCCTGGGGTCATGGGATCCCCTTTTACGACCTTCTGACAAGCAAAGGTCAATGGGGAAACCACATTCGCTTTGCGACCATGTTACTCATTTAACAGCTGCAGGGATTCACTTAACGTGGCCAAAAAAGTCCTAAAATTGGGAGGGAAATGTATCACTTAACGACGTGAATTTGGGCTTCATTGGGGTCGTAAGCTGAGGACTATCTGTGCTTTCTTAAGGGGAATGTTGTGGGGGTTTTTTAAAAATTATTTTAAGATAATATAAATATCTTTTATATAGAAAAAATATTTAGAAAATAGAAATAAGAAAATAGAAAAAATAGAAAAAAAAAGGAATGCTGTTTTGACTCCAGACTTATTTGTCTTAATATGATACTCTGATATTCTCAGTATTTTGACTCTCCTTCAATCTACCCATATCAAAATTTTATTTAGGATAGAATTTTTTTATTGGCCAAGTGTGATGGAACACACAAGGAATTTGTCTTTGGTGCATCAACTCTTCAGTGTACATAAAAATACATTCATGAAGAATCGTAAGATACAACAACACTTAGTGATAGTCATAGGATACTAAATAAGCAATTAAATCATACTAGGAAACTAAATAAACAATATAAATCGTAAAGAATCCAGCAACATAGCTATAGTCATAAGTGGGAGGAGATAGGAAGAATGAGAAGAAGAATAGTAATACAGTCTTAGTAGATAATTTGACAGTGTTGTGGGAATTAGTTGTTAAGCAGAGTGATGGCATTTGAGAAAAAACTGTCTTTGTGTCTAGTTGTTCTGGTATGCATTGACCTATAGTGTCATTTTGAGGGTAGGAGTTGAAACAATTGTCCAGGATGCGAGGGGCTCTGTAGATATTTTCACAGGCCTCTTTTTGACTCATACAGTGTGCAGGTCCTCAATGGAAGGCAGATTGGTAGCCATTGTTTTTTTATGCCATTCTAATCATCCCTTGAAGTCTGTGTCTGTCTTGTTTGGTTGCGGAGCCAAACCAGACAGTTATAAAAGTGCAAATGACATCAATTAAATTGTCATGAGGCCCACCTACCCTGTAAGGTGGCTTCCCTAATTATGAATGCCCCCTAGCAAGATTTCTTTCAAAGTCTGACTTATTCTCATTTTCTTGGGAGCAGTTAACACTTTGGGGAAATCTACCTTCCGGATGAGAGATAACTCACCACTACTGTCACTGCTTTGCGGTGGCCGACAAAATCCATGTTGGTCTTCCACCCGTCCCTCTCAATGATCTGGGCGGTGGGCCCAGAATTATTCATCGCATGAGCCGAGACCAGGTAATGCCCGTCAGGGGACCAGCTGATGCGCAACACATGCGTGGTGCCTCCACACTGAAAGAGAAGGAGGGCATCGTGCACAAAACAAGGTCAGGTCTTTGGTAAAAGTTCACAGGCAGAGAAGGATGAAAGAAAAAAAGCAGGGCTATTCGGATTTTCCATAGCTATGGGACGCTATCACCCAAACACCTCTGGCGGGTGTTGTTATGGCCCGCCAGCAGAGCTGGCAGTAGATTCGGAGAGTGAGGAGATGGGGGAGGAACATGGGCCAGTCCTGGAGTCTGGGGAAGGCTCTGATGAGGGCTCTGTGTCAGAGGCAGAGAGCTATATGCCAAGTGGTCATAAGTCACTTTTTTCAGTACTGTTCAAACTTTGGATGGTTACTAAGCAAACTGTTGTTAAGTCGAAGATTATCTGTGTGCTGCCCAGGGGTGGGTTTCTCGCCCCGTTCCAACCGGTTCGGTTGGAACGAGGCCGGCGGCGTCCTCGCGCATGCGTGCAGCGCGCGCGTGCGTACTAGCGTCTGTGCGATGCTCCAGCTGCTCCTGGAGGATCGCGCAGGCGCTGTATGCGTCCTGCGCATGCGTGGAAGCGCAGAATTCGGCAAAACCGGGTAAGGAGTGGGCGCGGGCGCGCGCGGGCGCATGGGCGCAGGGGGGGGGGCCCTTCGCCGTTCCCAGAAGTTACTTACTTCCGGGTTTGGCAACCAACCGGATCGCGGGGACCGCCACGAACCGGTTGAAACCCACCCCTGGTGCTGCCCCAGCAGTATATAGCTAGTGTAGGAATTAAGAACTGTCTCCTTTAAGAAACTACCTCATGGGAAGTGCAATCAGAGACTACCTTATGGGAAATGTAGTTCCATGACATGTGATCACATCTCTGTTTCTGATTGGCCACCGGGGCATCTTACCCACATGCAAAGTTAAGAGCCGGGCAATTTAATTGCCTTTGTGATCCGGAATAGTAGCATTCTACATCTCCACTCAGCATGGGGATAAAATCATCATCTTTTTACACTACGTGATGGGACAGATCATGGTAAGTCAGAAGAATCTTAACACTGAACTGTAAGTTTTGCTATTAAGGATGACTGATAATAAACGTGGTCTGAAAGAGATTCCTAAACGTGGAGTTAACTGGCTGCCTGAGCAGAACCTCATTGCCTGGGGCAGAACAATCTGTATTATGGAACAGGTCTGTGCAGCTGTCAAACACAGGAAACCCAAGAGTCCAGGCAGCTCAGATGGGTAGGGGTTTATTTCATGTTAATGCTCCCTACAAAAATCTGAACTACTAATGGTCAAAGCAAACTGGGGGTAGATAAGTCAACGAATTCAAAGTGGGCTAAACTTAGATCTCCTGTGGGTGCGAAGGGACTCGAGACTGATGACGCGTTTGAGCCCTCCCTCGGGTTCAGCCTGGTCCGCCCCTACAGCAGCACTTGGTATCTGATTTCCCTCCCCCCTCCCACCCCAAAAAGGTGCTGCGGAGTCTGAACATAACTGCTCTCTGCAACTTTTTCAAGCAGCTGGGTCTTTCCACTATGAGATTCCAAGAAAAAGATGCAGCTGCTTTAAAGGGTTTCGGGCAGCTGGGTCAGGGGTGGGATTGAAAAATGTTAGCAACCGGTTCTCTGCTTGGTTGCTGGGTGGGCGTGGCCATGGTGGGTGTGGCGTACCCAGCCTCCTGCACCACTGGGGGTGGCGGGTGTTTTCACCCTCTCCGGGCTCCAGAGGCTTTTCCTGAGCCTCCAGGGGGGCAAAAACGGCCTCCCCTGCGCTCCGGAGGCCAAAAACAGGCCCGTTTTCGGACTTCTGGGAGGCCTGTTTTTCGCCCTCTCAGAGCCTCCGTGTGGAAACTGCACTTACCTGGAATAATGACTGCGTGGAGACTCCTGGGAGGGGAGGGGTAGATGGGAGCAGCTGGTCCTTGCAACAACCGGTTTGGCGAACCTGGCTGCCAAATTAACATCCGGTTTGCCCAAACCAATGCGAACCGACTGAATCCCACCCCTGAGCTGGGTGTTTTGACTTGGAAGCCTGACTGCAGAAAGATGGAACGATGCATGAAAATGTTCAGCTCATCGTTATCGCAATACGTACTTCATCGAAAGGTTTGGTAATGCTGGTTTCTAGCTGCCAATCCATGGTGCGCCAGACCTTCAAACTTCGATCATCCGCTTGAGAGGCAATATATTTCCCAACAGGGTCCCAGGTGAGGCCCTTAACAAGGCCGGAGTGACCTTTTAGAGTGGCAAGGATTTCTGCGGAAAGGGGGGAAATAAAAAGAGGGTTGAAAGGCTGGTTTGTGGAAATGCTTTGGATGACAGAAAAACAGGAGATGGGGCTCTTCACACACATGGGCAGGACAATTCGGTCAGTGCTGGCCACTTCCTAGGGAATTTTGGGATTCAATTTTTAATTTTAGCAAAGCATAAAATACAAAAATGCAAAGGAAAATGAAGGTAAAGTAGGGGAGGAAAGGGAGAAGAGAGAAAAGTGTAGGTAGAGGGGAAAAAGAAAAAAAAGCATTGACTTCCAAGTCCTTTTGATACAGGAAAATAGGACAATAACAAGAAACCTCAACTTTTTTACTTTTATGCCATTGTATAAAGTAGCCGTTTCTGTAACACCAAATAGCACTTAGACTTACATACCTCTTCACAGTGCTTTCCAGCCCTCTCTAAGCAGTTTACAGAGCCAGCCTCTTGCCCCCAACAATCTGGGTCCTCATTTTACCCATATCGGAAGGTTGGAAGGCTGAGTCAACCTTGAGTCAGCCAGGATCAAACAGGAAGGAAGGAAGGAAGGAAGGAAGGAAGGAAGGAAGGAAGGAAGGAAGGAAGGAAGGAAGGAAAGATGGACAATAGCAATAGCCTCTACGGTCATAAATGTAAAGACCGGTCCTAAGTCACATTTTTTTCAGTGACGTTGTAACTTTGAACCATCACTAAATGAACTGTTGTAAGTCGAGGACTACCTCCGTTGTACAAGGTCTTGTGAACATATTCTTCGTTTTGGAAACTACTGTAGAATAGCAATAGCATTAGCCCTTAGACTTATATACCACTTCCCAGCCCTCTCTAAGCGGTTTACAGAGTCAGCCTCTGGCCCCAAACAATCGGGGGTCCTCGTTTTACCGACCTCAGAAGGACGGAAGGCTGAGTCCACCTTGAGCCTGGTGAGATTCGAACTGCCGAATTGCAGCCAGCCTGGCAGTCAATCACAGTAGCCTGCAATACTGCACTCTTCCACTGCGCCACCGTGGCTCTTCTCTATCTATAAACCTATCTAATCAGCAAACCCCAAAATCAACAGTTCATTTTTCCCCACCACCACAAGCAGAAAGCCCAACAGCGGTTTCCAAGTATGCTTACCGGGGAATTTGAGAGCATTCCAGATCACGACCGTGTTGTCCACGCTGCAGGAGGCTAGCCAAGCGTCGTGAGGGGACCATGCCACATCCATGACGTCTACGCGGAAGCGTTAAAAACACAGGGATATTATGAATTCCAGGCCCATACCAATTGATGTGTTTAGTTGTCCAGTGAATCTCTACGGTCGTTAAGTTAGTCACACAGTCGTTAAGTGAATCTGGCTTTCCTTACTGACTTTGCTGGCTAGAAGGTTGCAAAAGGGGATTGGGTGACACCGAGAAGCTGTGACCATCAGTTGGCACAGCGTCTCCATTTTGATCATGGGGACCATGGGAAGGCTGCAAAGGTTGTTAAGTGTGAAAAATGATTGTAAGCCACATTTTTCAGTGCCGCTGTAACTTTGAATGCCCACTAAAGGAACTCTGGGAAGCGGAGGACTACCTTGAACTAGACTGGAATAATGTGATGCAAAAAAAAAAAAAAAAGTATGGCATCCAAACCAGGGGTGAAATCCAGCATGTTCTGACAGGTTCTGGCGAACCGGTAGCAGAAATTTTGAGTAGTTTGGAGAACCGGCAAATATCACCTCTGGCTGTTCCCAGAGTGAAGAGGGAATGGGGATTTTGCAGTATCCTTCCCCCTGGAGTGGGGAGGGAATGTGGATTTTGCAGTATCCTTTCCCCTGGAGTGAAGAGGGAATGTGGATTTTGCAGTATCCTTCCCCCTGGAGTAGGGAGGGAATGTGGATTTTGCAGTATCCTTCCCCCTGGAGTGGGGAGGGAATGGGGATTTTGCAGTATCCTTTCCTCTGGAGTGAAGAGGGAATGGGGATTTTGCAGTATCCTTCCCCCTGGAGTGAGGAAGGAATGGAGATTTTGTAGTACCCTTCCCCCTGGAGTGGGGAGGGAATGGGGATTTTACAGTATCCTTCCTCTGGAGTGGGAAGGGAATGGGGATTTTGCAGTATCCTTCCCCTGCCACCCCCACCATGCCACACCAACAGAACCGGTAGGGAAAAAAAACTGAATTTCACCACTGACCCAAACGTCATCAGCTTTAGCTGGTCAGAAGGGGTAATCTTATTTTTAGGAAGCAGACCATGCAAGAGGACCAACCATTTTTGATTTTCAAAGCCCTCTTACCGCCTGTGTGGCTTCTCAGGATCGAGACACACCTCCACTGCTCTACGTTTGCAAGCTTACTACTGGAACCAAAGACGGTGCTGGGCCCAATGTACCTGGGGAAGAAAGAGGGGAGGTGTCAATAAAGGGGAATATTCGGAGTTGAAATGAGAAGACTTTGGTGTTCTCTGAGAAAGGAAGGGAGGGAGGGAGGGAGGGAGGGCGAAAGGAAGGACAGACAGACTGTGGGGTCCTTAGTGCTTTCTGACCTTGTTTTTTTTTTGTTTTTTTGCAGACATTTTATGACACAATTAGGAAACATAATCAGGGGAGGGAGGGAGGGAAGGGAGGGAGGGAGGGAGGGAGGGAGGGAGGAGGATTGATGGATGGAAATACGGACTGTGGGGTCCTTAGTGCTCTGACTTTTTTTTTGCAGAGATTTTATGATGCAATTAGGAAATATGGTCAGAGGAGGGAGGGAGGAAGGAAGGAAGAAGGGAGGAAAGGAATGATGGATGGAAGGAAGGAAGGAAAAAGGGAGGAAATGAATGATGGAAGGAAGGAGGAAAGGAAAGAAGGAAGGAGGGAATGAAGGAAGGAAGGAGGGAGGGAGGGAGGGAGGGAAGGACAGGTAATAGCAATAGCCGCTGCAGTCATAATTGTGAAAACGGGTCCTAAGTCACATTTTTTTCAGTACCAAAGCTGTCTGAAGACGTCTCCGTGGTCATGTGGCCAGCATGACTAAATGCCAAAGACGCAAGGAACGCTGTTACCTTCCCACCAAAGATGGTCCCTATTTTTCTACTTGCATTTTTTTACGTGCTTTCAAACTGCTGGGTTGGCAGAAGCTGGGACAAGTCACGGGAGCTCCCTCCGTTATGCGGCGCTAGTGATTCGAACCGCCGAACTGTCGACCTTTCGGATCGACAAGCTCAGCGTCTTAGCCCCTGAGCTGCCGTGCCCCTTTCATTGACCTACAACACTGACAAAACGTCCAGCATCCACAAACCCAGACTTAATAGAGGATCAGCATATTCAGGGATGCAAAATGTGTGAACAGTAAGCAAGATAAAAATATTAAATTAAGGTAAAAACCACACATGGTCGCTTACAGGACAGAATTTATGGTTACAGATGTTTACCCAACCTTGAACATAAGATAAGGATCTTTTTTCCCCAAAAACAGCCCAAGGAAGATGCCAAGAATTAAATTTAAAGGGGGGGGAGGGGAGGGAACGAAAATAAACTTACGCTGCTCTCTTCCAGATCATGATCAGCTTATCATCTCCTCCGGAGGCAAGATATATGCCATTGTTTGACCATCTCACACAATTCACACAGGCTGGAACAAAAATGGGAAGACAAGGATAACACTTGGAAAAAAAGAAACAGCCCGAGAACACATTCGTATACTAAGGCTGGAGCTTGTATTTAATGGAAGAGTTACCACCCGGTGATATTTTCAAAGCACAAGTGGTGTTTTTTCATCTTCCAACATGTAAGATGAGCTTTTTGGTACTGGATGAGGTAACCTGCCTTATTATTTTCACAAGGCAATGAATCTACCCGACACACCCTCCTCCTCCTCATCCTATTTTCCCCAGCACAACACTCCTGTGAGGTAGGTTGGACGGAGAGTGAATGACTGGCCCAAATTTACCCAGCTGGCTTTCATGCTTAAGTTGAACTAGAACTTCCAGTCTCCTGGTGATTGGCCCAAAGTCACCCAGCTGGCTTTCATGCTTAAGGTCAGACTAGAATTTCCAATCTCCTAGTGATTGGCCCAAAGTCACCCAGCTGGCTTTCATGCCTAAGGTGGAACTAGAATTTCCAGTCTCCTAGTGATTGGTCCAAAGTCACCCAGCTGGCTCTCATGCTTAAGAGGGGAATAGAACTCACTATCTCCTGGTGATTGGCCCAAAGACACCCAGTCAGCTTTTGTACCTAACTCGGGACTAGAATTCACCATTTCCTAGTGGCCCAAAAGTCACCCAGCGGGCTTTCATGCCTAAGGCAGGACTAGAACTCATGGTCTCTTGCTTTCTATGGTCTGGTGACTTAACCACTAGCCCAAACTGTCTCTCAAAGTATGCTGGCCCATTAGTCAGCCCCCAAATTAAGATCTATTCTACCATACCTAAATGATTGTCCATCTGACAAAGCATTTTGGGTACATTCTCGTTCTTTTCATCCTCCTCCTTGAGGACTGGAGCCATGTTCCATATTACAACTTTCCCGGAATCTTGTCCTAAGGGCACAAGGAAGAAGAAACTTTTCACTGCAGTTATTTACAAAGAAGAAAAAGGCAGGTTTTTTATCTTTGCTAACTGTCCTTAGAGTTTTCTGGGGAGCAGAGTGTCACCTCCTCCTTAATTTATCACCTCCTCCTTAATTTAGCAAATAATAAGAGCACTAGAAGCGTCTGCTTATACAGCGGGGGTTCTCCACCTCAGCAGCTTTTAAGCAGTGTGGACTTCAATTCCCAGAATTCCCCAGACGGTCTGGCTGAAATCCACACACCTTAAAATTAAGACAGGCCAGTTCCACCAAGGAACCTGCTGCAGCAATAGGGCTTTATCCAAAATACACAATCAAGAAAACATAACATTTCAAATCCAGTTTATTGCTGCACATTTTTTTAAGTTTAGCTAAAAGTTGCCAAACTATGAAAACACGGTAGCTGCAACCTGCATTCTACAGAAAATGTAACTTCTGTAATGGTAATAAAGGTAAAGGTTCCCCTCGCATATATGTGCTGGTCGTTCCTGACTCTAGGGGGTGGTGCTCATCTCTGTTTCAAAGCCGAAGAGCCAGCGCTGTCCAAAGACATCTCCGTGATCATGTGACCGGCATGACTATATGCCGAAAGTGCACGGAACGCTGTTCCCTTCCCACCAAATGTGGTTCCTATTTTTCTACTTGCATTTTTACGTGCTTTCGAACTGCTGGTTGGCAGAAGCTGGGACTAATCATAGGAGCTTACACCATTGCATGGCACTAGGGATTCGAACCGCCAAAATGCCGATCTTTCTGATCAACAAACTCAGCGTCCTAGCCACTGAGCCACTGGAGCCACTGGATTCCAGCAACAAATATTTTTAATGATAAGATTTCAGGAAACACATGTGGCACTTAATTCAGTGGTTTTTTTTTTTAAAGAATTCTGTAGCTAGCATCACTTTCATTTCACTTTCAAAAAAGAATTCTGTAGCTGGCATCACTTTCACTATAGTGGAGGGGAAGTTACTGATCATTGAAGCCTATTAAATTGCACATTTTAAATTAATCCCACTAATGCCACATTAATTATAACCTCGGGGCCGGCAAGGATATTTGCTTCTGATATTTTCTCCTAAGAATCTCAATCCCTTCTGTTCGCCACGCAAGCAGCATGCTGTGAGACCAAAGTCCACCCCCCCCCCCCTATATCAGAGATTGGCTCTGGAGCCACATGTGGTTCTTTCATCCCTCTGCTGCGGCTCCCTGTCGCCGCCACAATTTTGAGAGGAGCTTCCGGTAAAGAGGGGTGGGAGGGTGGGGGAGAAGCACAGGGTGCCAGGAGGAGACTCTGTGGCAAGGGGTGGGTTTTCCAGTCAGCTCCACAATTGAGAGGGCTTTTGGTTAGGACAGGGAGAGGAAAAAGGATGCCACACTAGAAGGAGACTCTATGGTGGGGGATGTGGACTTCCAGTCGGCTCCAGAATTGAATGGTGGTTCCCGGATAGGACTTTTGTGGCTCTTTGTACGTTTAAGGTTGCCAACCCCTGCACTGCCCTAAATGCAAGGAGGCAAATTGGTGGGGGCCGGTGGGTGGGCTGGGCTACATTTGGTGTATAAGACGCACCCAAATCTTCACCCTCTTTTTGGGGGGGGGGGTGCGTCTTACACTCTGAAAAATCTGTTAAGTTCTTTCGGCAGCCCTACCTTGCCCTCCGGTTGCAAACTTGGTCCCATCTGGATGAATGTCAACTGAAAATATCGGCTTGGCTGGAAAAAAAAGAGAGAAATTATTTGAGCAAAATATCCTTGGCTTGTAATGCACCACACTGTGGATAGAGAGAGAAAGAGAGGGAGGGAAGGAGGGAGAGAGGGAGGGATAGTTTATCACGAACCAAGTGATAAGTCCAGAGATGATATTTAGCAGGTTCTGACAAGTTCTGGAGAACCAATAGCAGAAATTTTGAGTAATTTGGAGAACCGGTAGATATCACCCTGACTGGCTCTGCCCCCCATCTATTCTCTGACTAGTTGAGTGAGTCCTAGCTGAGTGGGGAGGGAATAGGGATTTTACAGTATCCTTCCCCTGGAGTGGGGAGGGAATGGAGATTTTGCAGTATCCTTCCTCTGGAGTGGAGAGGGAATGGGGATTTTGCAGTATCCGTCCCCTGGAGTGGAGAAGGGATGGAGATTTTACAGTATCCTTCCCCTGGAGTGGAGAAGGAATGGAGATTTTACAGTATCCTTCCCCCTGGAGTGGGGAGGGAATGTAGATTTTACAGTATCCTTCCCCTGGAGTGGAGAAGGAATGGAGATTTTGCAGTATCCTTCCTCTGGAGTGGGGAGGGAATGGGGATTTTACAGTATCCTTCCCCCTGGAATGGGGAGGGAATGTAGATTTTACAGTATCCTTCCCCTGGAGTGGGGAGGGAATGTGGATTTTACAGTATCCTTCTCCTGGAGTGGAGAAGGAATGGAGATTTTGCAGTATCCTTCCTCTGGAGTGGAGAGGGAATGGGGATTTTGCAGTATCCGTCCCCTGGAGTGGGGAGGGAATGGAGATTTTGCAGTATCCGTCCCCTGGAGTGGGGAGGGAATGGAGATTTTGCAGTATCCTTCCCCTGGAGTGGGGAGGGAATGTAGATTTTACAGTATCCTTCCCCTGGAGTGGAGAAGGAATGGAGATTTTACAGTATCCTTTCCCCTGGAGTGGGGAGGGAATGTAGATTTTACAATATCCTTCCCCTGGAGTGGAGAAGGAATGGAGATTTTGCAGTATCCTTCCTCTGGAGTGGGGAGGGAATGGGGATTTTACAGTATCCTTCCCCCTGGAGTGGAGAAGGAATGGAGATTATGCAGTATCCTACCTCTGGGGTGGGGAGGGAATGGGGATTTTGCAGTATCCTTCCCCTAGAGTCGGGAGGGAATGGAGATTTTGCAGCATCCGTCCCCTGGAGTGGGGAGGGAATGGGAGATTTACAGTATCCTTCCCCTTCCATGCCCACCAAGCCATGCCCAGAGAACGGGTAGTAAAAAAATTTTGAATCCCACCACTGGATAAGTCAGCCAGTAACTATCTAAAATAAAACTTCAAAGCTTTCAAGTTGAATTTAAAGTCGTGTATTCCAAATGGATCAATGACCAAAGACGCCACAGACCCGGTGTGTGTGTCTGTGTGTGTGTCCGTGTCCCACAAAGTCGGCCAATTTAAGACAGGGGAGACTTCAAGTCGGAGAATTCCCCAGCCAGCAAGTTGGCTTATCAGAAAAGCTGAAATCCTCTTGTTTCAAGTTCAAAAGACTAAAAGTTATAAACAAGCAAGGGGGTGGCATTAAGTTTAGAAGAGCTATTTCTAAAATCTCAGCGGGCAAAATGGAAAAGTTTCCCAGCAGCTAGCCGCTGCCTTGGCAGGTTGCCACTAACGTATGGCAGGGGTGTGTGGAAAAAAGGGGTGGGGGAAATGCTTCATCAAAAGAGAAAAGTACAAGTAATTAATAATACACTTTAAAACCTACACGTATCACACCCCCTCTGGGGTCGACTTCTTTTATGGCGAGCTTTGCACTCTTGAGGTCTTATTGATCAACACTATTTTAGCTGACTTTCTAAAAGAAAACGCATTGGGCCCCGATGAAACTCTGCAATGGGGCTACTTTGAGGGGGCCCTATCCACCAACCCTGTGGATGGAAGGAACATCAAACACCCCTTCCTAGGAAATCTAGCAGGACACTCTGGATATGATATGGATATTTGAAGCTCTTTTTTTCACCTCTGGAAGGGGGGGGGGGGAAACGATGCTTCCAGATCCTTTTTGACAATAAGGATTAAAGGATCAGCAATACGCTTTGGATAGGCTGCTCACTGTATTCTTTAGAAGGTTAATATGTGATCTTCCATTATCAGGCCCCTTGTTGGTATCTTTATAAATCTCCCAGCCAAGGAATCATTAACGCACAGGTTAGTTGTCTGAGAGGCTAAATAAAAGTTCAATAATGCACAACCCTGACTGCTCTTTAGAAGGCCAGATCCTGAAGAGGAAACTCAAAAGACTTTGGCCACCTAATGAGAAGGAAGGGCTCCCTGGAGAAGAGCCTCATGCTGGGAACGATGGAGGGCAAAAGAAGAAGGGGACGGCAGAGAAGGAGGTGGCTGGATGGAGTCACCAAAGCAGTCAGCATGAGCTTCAAAGGACTCCAGAGGATGGTAAAGGACAGGAAGGCCTGGAGGAACGTTGTCCATGGGGTCGCGATCGGTTGGACACGACTTCGCAACTAACAACAACAATGCACAACTAAAGAGAATCTCAGCTAGAAGTCGCAAAAGGCAACTCCTGCTTTCCAAAAATCCAGCCAGACCCATTGTGAAATGTTTCCAAGTTAGAGATGCTGACATTTGTCTTCCTAAGAGGGAAGGGAGGCTGCAACGGTCGTTAAGTGTGAAAAACGGTTTCAGCACCGTTGTAACTTTGCGCAGTTGCTAAGTGAACTGTTGTAAGTCGAGCACTGCATTTTTTCCCAAGGGAGAGAATGCACTGTAAACGGAAGTGGTGGTGAGGTGGTGTTTATGTGCGATAGTAACTCAAAAAGGAGCGAATGAGTATTCCCCAAAGGAAGGGGAAGATGGCGCTGAGCTTTCCCTGAGATTTCAAGGACATAGGCAAGGAGAGGGGAAGGGAGGCTGGTAGCCTCTGAGCATGAACAGAAAGCCCCCACTCGGTTGGTTTCCTAGGGGGAGGAGCCCCTCCAAGGATTCCTCGCCTTTTGACTTGCTCAAGGACCTAGTCTACTCCTCCTGCTCCTCCTCCCTATTTGTGGGGGTGGGAGGCAATCCAGCTGAAGATCCACTCCACCCAACCAGCTTCCCACTCCTTGAAGTCCTCTGCACATGTTTGTAGAGCCCTTGTCATCCCCCCCTTCCTCCTCCTGCTCCCTGGTGGTGTTTTGGGGTGTGTATATTTGGAGGCAACCCAAACAAAGCTTCTCCCTCTCCACCGGGCCCTCTGCACGTACTCAGAGAACCCTCTCCTAGCCCTTCCAGTGGGTGTGAGAGCAGCAGCACAATGGACACCTCCCACAGCCTCTCTGCATTTAACCAGAGCCCCCACACACATACACACCTGTGGGTATAGGGCTGAGAACACTTCTCCAATCTTTTGCATGAGCTCAGAGGACCCTTTTCTTTCCCTGCCCCGCCTCACTGACCTAGGACTAAGGACAACCCTTTAACTCTCTGCACGGTGCTCAAAGGACCCCCTTCTTCTCCCCACAGAGGTAATGGGGGGGGCAACAGTGCAGTGCACCCCTCCCACCTTTCTGCACTCACTCAGAGACACCCTCCTTCCCACCTACTCCCATGAGCTGAGGACATGCCCCCCAACACGCTGCACGTTGTCAAAGGACCAGCTCCACCTCCTCCCCCCAGGCAGGTGAGGGAACACAAGCGTGGAAGACCCTTCCCCACCATAAGCCTCTACACTTGCTCAAAGCCCTCCCCCTTCTGCCCACCCATGAATATGGGAACCATTGACACCTTCCTAGAACTCTGGACTCGCTTAGAGGACCCCTTCCTTATTCCCCCCCCCCGGGATGAAGCTAAAGACCCTCCCCAATAGTCTGCACTCACTCAAGGGACACCCCCCTTCTCCTTCCCTCCCACGAGTCTGGGGTTCCACTGGCATGTCCCCTAGCCCTCTGCACTCACTCAGAGATCCTTCCTCCTTCCCCCCCATGTGAGGAAAAAGCTAAGGACCCTCCCCCAACACTACACTCGTTCAGAGGGCCACCCCATTTTCTCCTCTTCTTCCCCCACCCTCATGAATATGGGAACAACTGACATCTCCTTAGCCCTCTGCACTTGCTCAGAGGAACCCCCTCCTTTCTCCTTCCCTCCCTCCCACATCCCACAAGCGTCTTGGCTAACCCTCTGCACTCGCTCAGAGGATCACCCTCTTCATTCCCCCCCCCATGGGGATAAAGTTGAGGACCCTCCCCCCAACACTCTGCACTCACTCAGAGGACACCCCCCCTTTCACCCCCCCATTGAATATGGGATTCAGTGACATCTCCATTAGCCCTCTGCACTCACTCAGAGGACCCCTCTCCTACTCCCCACGTGGGGATACAGCCGACGACCCTCCCCCCAACACTCGCTCAGAGGACTCTCCACCCTCTTTCTCTCCCCCCCCCCAATTGAATATGGGAACCACTGACACCTCCTGAGCCCTCTGCCCTCGCTCAGAGGTCCCCTTCATTCTCCCGTTCCTCCCACGAGCCGGTGGGCTCCAGCGGCGTCTCCCGCAGCCCTCTGCACGCGCTCAGAGGCGCGCTCACCGTTGTGGTTGACCCAGGTCGGCTTCAGGAGCTTCATTTTTTCCCCGCCTCCTCCTCCTCCTCCTCCTCTTCTCCTCCTTCTCTTCCTTCTCCCCTCCGCCGAACCGCTGCTGCTCTGGCTCCGTGCCGAGGGCCGGGGCAGGCGGGACGGCCCCGGCTCAGGCTGCCCTGGGCGGCGACGGTGGCCTCAGCCCCGGCCCCGGCCGCCTCAGCGCCGCCTTCCTCCTCTCCCTCCTCTTCCTCCCTTCTCCTCCTCCTCCTCCTCCTCGAGGCCCTCAGGGCCGCCGCGCCATCGCCCGTCCCGCCAGCCGCAGCCGCCGCCGCCGCCACCCGGCCGCATCCCCCGCTCCCGGCGGCTCCCCGGCAACGCCGGAAGTCAGCGGAGGGCAACGACCCAAGCGGCCCGGCGGGAAACAAGGGACGACGCCCAGAGAGGCCGGCCGGGTGGCGCGGCGGGTGGGGGTTTTGTGGGGGGGCTTCCCGGGAGGCCTTAGACGGCGACGGCCGAAGGGCGTCCGGGCCGCCGGGGGTCCCCGGAGGAGGAGGCGGCGGGGTAGAGGGAGGCTCGAGGGCGGCTCAGAGGCCCCGGCGGTCGGCATGGCTAAGCGCAAGGGCTGGGAGAGGAGAGAGGGGCGGCCCTGTCAGGCGGCGGGGAACTACAGCTCCCGGCAGGCTCCGCTAGGGCGGCTGGCGCTGAGGCATGCTGGGAGGCGTAGTTCGGCGGGAGGCGGCGGGGAGCGAGGCCGAGAGAGGGTGACGTCATGAGTGTCCCTGCAACTCTGATGGATTTTAGAATAAGGGGATAGAATGAGGTTAGAATTGGAATAGAATAAAGAATAGAAAAGAATAGAATATGATTAGAATAGAATATAGAATAGAATAAAGAATAGAATAGAATTAGAATAGAATAGTATAGAGAATACAATAAAGAATAGAGAATAGAATAAAATAATAGAATAGAATAAGAGAATAAAAAAGAATAGAATAAGATTAGAATAGAATAGACAATAGAATAGAAATAAAATATAATTCAATAGAATGGAATAGAGAATAGAATAAGATTAGAAATAATATAGACTAGAATAGAAGTAGAATAAAACAGAATAGAATAGAATAGTAGAATAGAATAGAGTAGGGTAGAGTAGAATAAAATAGAATAGAAACTTTATTGTCACTTTAAATGTACAATAATCAGCATACATTAAAATGAAATTTTGTTGCATTCAGCTGTTTAAAGAGAAACATTATGCATACCCATATGGACATATTCAAGGTATACAAACATTATTTATTGATATATTTTTTTCTATTGCATTTATATATTTTAGTAAAATATATTTTAAAATACATTACAATGTTTTTGCTTATTTTACTATTCAGGTGGTTCTCCACTTATAACAGTTCATTTAATGACCCTTTGAAGTTACAACAACGTTGAAAGTGATTTATGTTCACACTTAACAACTGTTGCAGTATCCCCTTGGTCACATGACCAAAATTTGAATGCCTGACAACTGGCTTCTATTTATGACCGTTGCAGTGTCCCGGGGTCATGTGATCCCTTTTTGCGATCTTCTGACAAGCAAAGTCAAGGGGGAAGACATATTCCATTAACAACTGTGTCATTAACTTAACACCTGCAGTGATTTCCTTAACTGTGACAAGAAAAGTAAAAAAAATAGAATGGAATGGAATAGAATTCTTTTTTTATTTTATTTTTTATTTTAAACACATTTATAGCGTCTTTACAACACTTTTACATCTTTTAACATATATTCCTTATACATCTCTCTCTCTATTATCTATCTATCTATCTAATATATATATGTGTGTGTGTGTGTGTGTGTGTGTGTTTTATTTGTGCTGATAAATAAAGGGAGAGTAGTATAGATCTATTTCTAGCTATTTAGCTCTCATCAGCTAGCCATACCCTTACTGGGATTCGAACCTGTGCTGTATTGCAACTTAGGCGAACATATATATATATATATATATATAGGAGGAAGGTCACACTTCCATTCTCTGTCCTTCGGCTCGTCACAAGAGACCATCCAGACAGAAACCCAATAATTTTTGTTGCCTTTTTGTTACATTTGTTATATTTGTGGAATATAACAAATGGAAGTGTGACCTTCCTCCCATATTTGGGCATACCAGGGGTTGTGACTTTAAATATATACCTTTCACCCTGGCCTGGCTGATAAGGAGTTGAGCTCTGTAGCTCAATGGTTAACACATCTGCCTAAGAGGCAATATATATTCATATTCGTAGATTTTCACAGGTGTAGGTCTTGTTGTATTCGGGTCTTTTCCCGTGTAAGATTGATATTGTCTCCAAGATAATCTCTATGTTACACGGGAAAAGACCGAATACAACAAGACCAGCATATCTATCCATCCATCCATCCATCCATCCACATATTTTTACGTATCTTTTATCTCTATTGATTCCATACATAGAATTCTTTATTATCCAAGTGTGATTGGACACACAAGGAATTTGTCTTTAAATGGATATGGTCTCAGTGTACATAAGGAGAATAAAATACATTTGTCAAGATACAATACTTAGTGATAGTCAATGGGGCAAAAACTCAACAAATATCCCACTTAACAACAGAATTGTTAGGCTCGTGGGTAGTCCCATGATATATATCTTACCATGGGACAATTGTCGGCAGCGTTATACATGTATAAAGTTTTTTTATATGTTCTGTTTATAGTTTTCTTATTTATTTACACCACCCGTCTTACCTTGCAACAATGAGAGAAAACATTAAAATTATAATTACTGAGAGAGAGAGAGAGAGAGAGAGAGAGTTGCGCGCGCAACTTTTCCGGAACCTCCCGACGAGCCTTCGGAAGTGGGAGAGCAGCAATCAGAGCCGGACGGCGGTCCGTCCCTTGGATTGGTCCTCCATAGCGAACGGAGCCATGTGGGCTCGTGGTGCGTTAAACCTCCTCGGGAACCGGGCGGGAGGCGCTTTATTTCGGTAAGCGGTCCTGGGTGGGGGTCTTTTCTGCCCCTTCGGCTTCTTCCAGCGGCGAGCGGCCTATCTTGGGGTGGATTAGGGGAAGCAAGTCTCGCCCTTGGGGACGCCCCGCACCAGCCTCGCCTCGAAAACCTATCATTCAGCAGAAAAACAGGGATCCTTGGAGGTCATCTAGGCCAACCCCATGCTCAAACAGGAGACCCTGTTCCATTTCAGACAAATGGCTGCCCAGTCTCTTAAAAACGTCCAGTGATGGGTTACCCACAATTTATGATAATTTATAGAACACCAAATAAGGTTGGACGGGACATTGGAGGTCATCTAGCCCACCCCCCCCTGCTGGAGCCCATTCCAGGCAAATGGCTGTCCAGTCTCTTCTTGAAAACCTTCAGTGATGTAGCATCCACAACCTCTGGAGGCAAGTTCCACTGGTCAATCAATTAGATTAGAGCTGGAAGGGGCTTCGGAGGTCTTCTAGTCCAACCCCTTGCTGGAGCCCATTTCAGACAAATGGCTGTCCAGGCTCTTCTTAAAAACTTCCAGTGTTGGAGCAACCACAACTTCTGGAGACAAGTTGTTCTGCTGATTCATTGTTCTCAGTGTCAGGAAATTTCTTCTTAGTTGGCTCTCTCCTTGATAACCTTCTCTCTATTATTTATATTCCTCTGTATCCCCCCTTTATTACTTTTACAAATAACTCATGGTGACAGATATATCCAACACACCTTCCTTCTAATTTCTCTGCAACCACCCTGGATTGACATTGTATACACTTTTAGTTCTCAGTTAATCTGGAATGGACAACTTCGTGCGAACCACTGGCAGTCTTCCCTCTTGGAACTGAGAACAGCCCTGCCCATGAGGTAAAGTAAATCCCAAATTGTTATTCAATCCTTTCCACCTCATAATATAGGAAGAACTATTAAAATGTGTTATTTCCCCTACCTTCTCTGAGAAAGTTTGGAATCCTGTGGTTAGATTCCCCATTCTCTCATTTTATCATCCCAAGAACTGAACTTTGGTGGACAATGAACCAGCCAAGATCATTCCTGGATGAATAGCGATTTAAATCTTAAACTTGTTAATTACTTCTGAACATTTCTCATTGTTTTACCATCTGTTGAAACATAGATAAATAACTACAGCTTTCTTGGCTTAGTCTTGTGAGTGAGGCCAGTCAGGCTCTTTCCAATTCATATACATGTTTTATCTTTACAGTGAACAATCGCTTAAGAAAAGGTAATTTGACTTGGATAATCTATTAAATGTTCTGGAGTGAGGAACTCGGCTTGCTTTTCCAAGTTCACATTTCAAATTTCTCCAATGCACTCAAGTAACTAATTAATATGGCTGCAATTTATTTTTTGCATATGCAGGAAAATAGTGCTGTTGAATCCAATAGGATTTACATTTGAGTAAGCACTCATATATTGCTATACTCACACCCACACATATTAGTGTAGTCTCAACTTCTGTCCATAATGGAGCCTGGAAATCCGTCTTATGTGACCGACACAATTTTACAATAATTTTGTGGTGGTGGTTAAGCAAACACCGTGATTGTAAAGTAAATGTGCTGATTGTTAACTGAATCCATTCCTATGGGTATTTTTTTTTTATTAAACTGGCCCAAAAGGCTAGAAAAAGCAAACAAAAAGAGGTTACAAATCAGTCACAGAACTGCATAACACCACAACCATCTGTGATTTTGAGATTGTTTTTGCTTTGAATTCATTCTAAGAACAGTGATGGCGAACTTTTTCGGCACTGAGTGCTGAAAGTGTCTCACGGAAACATCGCACACATGTGCACACTCTCTCGAAAAGCTGCACTTCTGGACTCTAGCATGCATGCGCATCCAAAGATCAGCTGGCTGGTGCACCTACGCAGGCCGGTTTTCGGCACTGCCGCAGATGCGAAGGACAGCTGATTGTTGCATGCATGCGTGCCAGAAACCCAGAAGACAAACAGGCGAGGTATGTGTGCCAGGTGACATGGCTTCGCATGCCACTTTGGCCAAAGCGTGTCATATGTTTGCCATCACGGTTCTGAGAAGGTGAAATAGCATTCTGTAAAATTCAGGGGGCGACTGGTATTTTATTTATTTCTTCCTCCATTAGAGCTGAGCCCCCGAGGAAGAAGAAAAGGGTAGATCCGAAGCAGGACTTCGCTCAAAGAGAACGGCTGAAAAAGAAAATTAGAAAATTGGAAAGAGCAGCTCAAGAGTTGGTGCCCATTGAAGACTTCATCATCCCATTCAAATTCATGGATGAAAAAAGGTAACGGGACAAATTAGCATGTTCGTTTGTGCCGGCTGGAGGATTTGGGGAGTTGATGTCCAACCATCTCCCAAGTGGCTGAGGCGAAGCTCTTCTCTAAAGATGGTATACCGTCATAAATATGAGTCAGTTGGCCAGGCTCTTGAATTTTGATCATGTGATCTTGGGGATGCTGCAAGGGTCATTAAGCATGAAAACAGATAAGTCACTTTTTTCAATGCCATCTTAACTTCAGTGACTAAATGAATTGTAAGTTGAGATAACCTTTATGAAACTATAGAATAGGGGTGTCAAACTCAAGGCCCGGGCCCAGATCTGACCTACGGGGTGCTTAGATCTGGCCTGCAGGGCCGCTCTGGAAACAACAAAGGACCAGCCCGCGATGCCTCTGCCAGCGAGAATGGAACGAGTTCTGTTATCTCCGGCAGAGGGTTGCAGGAGGCCGTTGCAACTGAAAATGGAGCTTAGGAGTGTTCTGAGCTAGGCTTCCCAAGAGTATGAAGCAAACTCCTTGTCCCGACAAAAAATCCTTTTATTAATTTACTGTGAATTCTGCTCATTTATATCCAGCAAAGTCTTTCAAGGAGGATTTACAGTCACAGACCTTAACTGGCTTGGAGAGCTGCCAGGCCGATATCTGCAAAACTTTTGCAAGGAGCCTCGGAGAGTCACGAACCAATTAAGCGAACTAATTGTCTCTTGCAAACTCCATTCCCCTTTCCTCCTCTTTTATTTCCTCTGGGAGGGGCCATTCATCATCCACCTGTGGCCTTACTCCCAAGTAGACCCCTGTTCTTTAGCTGTTCCCTTCGTCTGGCAACTCTGTGCATGCGCACACTGGGAACAGGCTCCAGCTGTTCTTCTGCCTCACTGATGTCTGACTCTGAAGGCAGCTGATAACTGGCATACGGCTCTGGCCCCTTCTCTGCCTCCGACACAGAGCCCTCATTAGAGCCTTCCCCGGGACTGGCCCAGGTTCCTCCCCAACCTCCTTGCTGTCTGAATTTGCTGCCAGCTGGCAGGCCACAGCAGGGAGCCCATTTTCACTGACACACTGCTTGGGCCACCAGACACCTTCCGACACAAGTGACATTGAGCTGCCCATGGCCACCCTGGTCACACCCTCCCCGACACCCCCCCCCCCCCCGAGGTCAAACGACACTGATGTGGCCCTCAATGAAATCGAGTTTTGATACCTCTGCTCTAGAAGAACTCAATTCAGAAAACGTCCACGTGTCATATTTTTAACTTGCAGCCTATTTTTCTCCCAGGGTCCGAGAGGCTGCCCCGCTGTCCCTCGACGAAAGGGAAAAACGAGCTAAGCTTTTGAAGCAGTGGGCTGCCTATAAGCAACGACAGGACAAGGCCGAGATGGACACCATGAAAACACTGATCGCCGCTCAAGAACAGGCTTTGAGGGAATTGCGCCTGGAGTCGGAAGAGCTGTACCAGGCAGCCATTCTGCGGGATGATTGCTTGTTTCCTTTCGACAGGCCAGAGCCTCTGCATACACCCCCTCAGGCTACCTACGAAGCCCCCGAAGGGAAATGCAACGATCTCACTAGAACATACACGTACTGATTTGGGTTGTGGGAAGAGCAACACCGCCAGCAAGCATGTAAACGTGCTAAATTATGTTCTGCCTGACTTTTTCTTAGATTTCAAGCACTCGCCCGATGTAGAGGTTATACAAAGGTTATGTACAGACATCCACAGCAAACTGCCATGTCTTAGTAATCGATTACCTTAACATCTGTGACCTCACCTAATTATTAGAGCCAGGTGCTACCAGGAAATGTTGTGTTATGTGAAGCTTCTACTTTGGCTGGGATGGTCTTGGAGATTGACAAGGAGAATAAGCCAATAAGATGCTGTTGAATAAACTATACTTGCCAATATTTTTGCCTGACACAGAGAGCTGATGAAAGGCTATTTTGTACAGGGTAGTCCTCAACATATGACCACGATTGAGCCCAAAGTTTCTGATGCTAAGACGGCTAATTTTACCACCTTTCTTTTTACAACCTTTCTTGCCGCTGTCGTTAAGTCATTGCTGCGGTTAAGCTAGTAACAGGATTGTTAAGTGAAACTGGCTTCCCCATTGACTTTGCTTGTCAGGAGGTCGCCAAAAGAGACCACATGACCCCTGGATTCCGCAACAGGCGTCGGTCCATGCCAGTTGCCAATCATCCAAATTTTGATCATATGACTATGGGGATGCTGCAACATTCCTAAGTGTGAAAAATAGTCCTAAGCCACTTTTTTCAGTGCTGATGTAACTTTGGTCACTAAATGAACTGTTGTAAATCGAGGACTACATCTGGACTGTGGAGTTGAACGTAACAGAATTGCCAGTCCTCCAAACGTCCAGCTTCCTATTGAGTTCACACATCCTATTAAGCCGTAGTGTATTGGTTTTTTGGGGAGGGTTATTAGGTGTATAGAAACACAACCTTGTGGTTTGTGGTGTTGTAAAGGATGTTTTAAGCCAGACCTGAATGATCATCCTCTTTTCATCACCCTATAATCCCTTGCAGGGTGAAATCTGGCCAACGGAATGGAGCTGAGTGTTTACTGGCTGGATGCCCTTCCCTGTCGCCAATACGGAGTTTTGGTCAGCAGATATATTCCCAGGGTGCCCAGAGAGAGAAATATCTGCCTCTACCTTGGATTGAACTCACAGCCTGCTGATTGTGAGGGGAGAGATCCACCTCAAGGCCACCGCACCGCTCTTTAAGCTGGACTGGAATGTTGCATACAAATAAAGAATTCTTGGCTTCTCCCTTTTTCACCCAGTCGCGGGGTTTTCATAGCTAACGTGCAACAAAGACAGCTTGTAAACCGCCAATTATATCGTTTGCAATGATATTTTGTGAACGTCTTTTGAAACTTTGCACTGACTTCGGAGAAGAATTCAGAGCAGCTATTTACAGAAAAAATAAACCTGACACCCAGGCATAGCCAAGTGGGAACACAGATTTATGGTGGAAAAAAATCCCTATCTTCAGGATTAAAAGTCTCTTGAGGGTCCCACTAGGATATTGGGGAGCCTCATCCTTTGAGGTTTTCTTCCTCAATGGGTGAATTCCAGTCAGGTGGAGGACTTTTTCTCATTTTCCATACTGGTGCGTGTTTCTCTTTCTTGGCCAACCGTTCACGCTCACTGTTACACAACTGTTCCTGCAAGAGATCAAAGCTGTGATTAATAATATCCCAACACTCAGCACACACCATGGTTTTCGGAGTGAAATAGATCTGTAGGGTCCTTGGTGCTCTCTCAGTTTGGTTGCCTTCCGGCAGATGTTTCATGACCCAAACTAGGTAACATCATCAGTAGCAAAGCCCAGCCCAGCTAGCACTGATGGTGTTACCTAGTTTGGTAATGAAACGCCTGCCAGAAAACAACCAAGCTCAGCACCAGAGACTTCCTTCCTTCCCTTCCATCCATCCATCAATATGCTGACTCTTTAAACCATCAATGTGCTGACTCTTTAAACCAGTGGTCTCCAACCTTGGCAACTTTAAGACTTGTGGACTTCAACTCACAGAGTTCCTCAGCCAGCTTTGCTGGGAGTTGAAGTCCACAGGTCTTAAAGTTGCCAAGGTTGGAGACCACTGCTTTAAACCGCTTACAGGAGGGGTCTCCAACCTTTTGGACCTCAGGCCCTACAAATTCCTAATTTTAAATCCCATGGACCACTAAAAGTGCAGTTGGACACAACCAAATAAAAGACGGGGAGGAAAATTTAGCTGTTCCTGCTCCTACATCAACCAATTCATGAGGTACAGAAGCATCTCTTTTTGTTCTGTTTTTTTAATTTTTTATTTCGTATGGCGTAGCAAAACACAGCCTAGTGCATACAATTCACAGAAACAACACCTAAATTGCCTACCAAAATACAAAACCCCACAGCAGTGCATTATTTTAAAAATGAAACCATGAATAAACATAGGAGTAAAATTATACAGGGAAGTGGTGGCTCAGTGGCTAAGACGATGAGCTTGTCGATCAGAAAGGTCGGCAGGTCGGCTGTTCGAATCCCTAGTGCTGCATAGGAGTGAGCACCCGTGACTTGTCCCAGCTTCTGCCAACCTAGCAGTTCGAAAGCACGTAAAAATGCAAGTAGAAAAATAGGAACCACCTGTGGTGGGAAGGGAACAGCGTTCCGTGCGCCTTTGCTGTTGTGTCATGCTGGGCCACATCACCACAGAGATGTCTTCGCAGACACCGCTGGCTCTTCGGCTTTGAAACGGAGATGAGCACCACCCCCTAGACCCGGAAACAACTAGCACACATTTGCGGGGGAACTTTTACCTAAACTTATATTTCTATAACGTCCATCTTCCAGATCCCATACTGTACCTTGGCCACTGCGCTTTTGGTTCTCTCCCATTCTTTGCAATTCTTGTAATCCTTTTTCCACTGTGCACAAGATGGCATCCCCCCATAAGTGTAATAATGATGACATAGATTACGGATGCTCCGGCACAGCTTCCATTCAGACCAGTAATCTGTGCAGGCTCGGGGCGGCTGTGAGACACAAAACGCAAAACAAACTCTTATAGAGCGGGAGATGAGATCATGGACAGCATAGCCCTCACCTTTATAATGGGTGGGGAAAGAGAGTCAAGAAGGGACCCTCCCTAGTTTCTTGGGATGTAAAGGAGAAGGATGTAATGCCATGTGGGAAAACCCTTGGGAGACGGGGAAGAGATGCCTCCAAGGAATGGTCAGATAAGAAGCAGCTGAGCCCACAACTGCATAATGGGTGGAGAAAGATGCTCAGAAGGGACCCTCCCTAGTTTCTAAGGATGTAAAGGAGAGGGTTGTAATGGTGCATGGGAAAAACCTTGGGAGATGGGGAGATGAGATGCTGCCTAGGGAATCTTTAGATAATGGACAGCATAGCCCTCAGCTTCCTAATGGGTGGGAGAAAGAGACTCAAGAAGGGACCCTCCCTAGTTTCTTGGGCTGTAAAGGAGGCAGCTATAATGGTATGTGGGGAAGACCTTGGCTGTTGAGGCAGAAAAGGAGAGAAGAGAGGCTGCCTAGGAGGCAGTACGATAAGAGACAGCATAGCCCACAACTGCATAACGGGTAGAGAAAGATGCTCAGAAGGGATCCTCCCTAGTGTCTAAGGATGTAAAGGAAGGCAGCTATATAGGGTCTCCTGCTTGGGCAGGAGGCTGGACTAGAAGACCTCCAAGGTCCCTTCCAGCTCTCCTCTCCTCTCGCTGGGTGGCATGTATATTTATTCTGAAATACAGAATGTAAAATATAATATCTCATCATTATTGTGCATAATAATGCTTACTCTCAAAAAAGCCATCTCTGGGCTTTGGAGTTCCTTAGGACCAAGGGTTGGAAAGACTACTCAACCCTAGAGAAAGTCAACATCAGGCTGCTTTCACATGACCTGCAAACACCAGTGTCCTGCATTCACACAACCCGCGAGCTCCAAACACACAGAGAGACACAAACACACACACACACACACACCAGAAAGGCTTTTCCTTCCTGCTGGCTCAAGGGATGACCCTCCTACTGGCCAGTTTTTTTCAATTATTAGCCACGATTAGGGGCTAATTGTGACCCGGAGAAGCTCACCCGCCAAACTCCTCCTTCAGCGGCCATTGCGTGGTCTCCCCTCCTTTGGAAGAACGACCGGGGAGGGGCGGAGCTTCTGGCCGATCGCCTCCGCCCACCTTTGTCCCAATAGGCGGGGCAAAGCGCCGTGTGGAACTTTAATCAAGGACTCCTAAGGGCTACAGTCAATAGCGCGCAGCCATCTCTTCCGGTTCTGTTGTGTAATTGGAAAAGCACGTAGGCGGGTCGATACTGAGGGGGGGGGTAGGACTTAAGAGCTACAATCCGTAGCGAACATACATCACGTCCGGTTCCCAGCTGTAAAGGAAAAGTTCCTCCATGTGCGGGTGATAGATACACATGTGTGTGTGTGTGTGTGTGTGTGTTTATAGATAGATGATAGATAGATAGATAGATAGATAGATAGATAGATAGATAGATAGATAGATAGATAGATAGATAGATAGATAGATAGATAGACAGACAGACAGACAGACAGACAGACAGATGTGGAGGAATGGTGGATAGATTAAGTAGATAGGTAGGTAGGTAGGTAGATCTGAATATATAGGTAGATCTGAAGATAGATAGATATAAGATAGATAGATAGACAGACAGACAGACAGACAGATGATGGAGAGATGTGGACGAATGGTGAATGGAGATAGATTAGGTAGGTAGATAGATGTGAATATATATATGGATCTAGAGAGAGAGAGACAGAGAGAAAGATGATAGACAGATAGAGAGAGAGACAGAGAGAGAGGGAGGATAGATATACAGATAGAGATGATGATGCAGAGATGTGGACGAATGGTGGATAGATTAGGTAGGTAGATATGAATATATAGGTAGATCTGGAGATAGAGAGAGGGAGGGAGGGAGGGAGGGAGGGAGGGAGGGAGAGGGGGACAAATGGTGGATGGTGATAGATTAGGTAGGTAGATAGATATGAATATATAGGTAGATCTGTAGATAGATATAAGATGGATGGACAGATAGATGATAGATGGAGAGATGTGGATGAATGGTGGATGGAGATAGATTAGGTAGTAGATAAATGTGAATATATATATGGATCTGGGGAGAGAGAGAGAGAGAGAGAGAGAGAGAGAGAGAGAGAGAGAGATGATGGGGAAAGAGATGTGGACGAATGGTGGAGATAGATTAGGTAGGTAGATATGAATATATAGGTAGATCTGAGATAGATGGATGGATAGATGGATGATGGAGAGAGAGAGAGATGGCGTTTAAAGCTTCAACTTTTAAAACAATGAAAGCAGAATACAAATCAGTAATGTAACTTTGCCAATCTGATCCGTTTTGGAGCAGTATAAGCCACGTGGCTTTCTGGGAATTGTAGTTGAAGGGTGGAGGCATGAGGTTGTCATTGGAAATCAAGTTTTTTTTAAAAAAAACATTGCATTTTTTAATGGTTTGGGCCAACACGCTATTCACAATTCAAAAGGAAATTTGACAAGAATGTAATTTGGCCGTTGGAAAGAGTGGCTTTTCTTAACCTGAAAACCCCAAACAATAAAACTTGAGAAAGGTAGCAATAGATTAACAGCGATATTTGTTCTGATGTTGGCAGGGGAAATGCTCTATGATAGCTTGTCCTCTAGGTCAGGGATCTCCAACCTTGGGGCAAAGCTGGCTGAGGAACTCTGGGAATTGAAGTCCACAGGTCTTAAAGTTGCCAACGTTGGAGACCACTGCTCTAGGTCATCTATACCCCGCCCCCCTCAGCAGTGGAACACTCTGCCTCCTAGGAAGGTTAAGGCAAGCAGACCCAAGTGTTAGAGCCAAGTGCTCCCAGATTATTAGCAAGCTGCTCTTAGTTAGTACTGCTTCACTTTCTTTAAATGAACTATACCAATAGAAGTAAGTATTTGTAGCTCAGGGTTGATCTGCGGGGTCCTTGCTGCTCTTTGACCTTAGTTGGGTTTTTTGTGGACATTTCATTACCCAACTAGGTAACAACATCAGTGCTAGATCAGATGGGAGAGGAGGAGAAGGATTATTGTTGGGTCTTTGGTGCTCTCTGAGCTTATTATTTGCTTGGATGTTTCATTACCCAACTAGATAACAACAGTGCTAGATCAGATGGGGGAGGAGGAGGAGGAGGAGGAGGTGGTGGTGGAGGATCGTTGGCTCCCTGGTGCTCTCTGAGCTTGATTGTTTGCTTGGACGTTTCATTACCTAACTAGGTAACATAATCAGTTTTAGAAGGGAATGAGGAGCATAGGAGGAGGACTGTTGGGACTTTGATGCCCTGAACTTCGTTGTTTTCCTGCAGACATCTTTTTACCCAACTAGGTAACAACATCATTGCTACATGGGATGGGATAAGGAAAAGGAGAACGCTGCTGGGTCCTTGGTGCTCTCTGAACTTGGTTGTTTTCCTGTAGACATCTCTATACCCAACTAGGTAACATCATCGGTGCTGAAAGGGAGTGGGGGACTTTGCTCTCAAAACTGGAATGTCTCCAGAAGCCTATTTTCATTTTCTGTTCAAATTATCAATGCGGAGAAACAGGAACACAAAGAGTCTTGCTTGCTACAGGATTATTTTTATTGTCGTCCAAGCGTTAAAGTGTTCAGGGTTTCCGGCCTTTCTTGCGAAGAGACTGACCTTCTCCGGAAAACGCAATAAAACGACTGCTAGCATCATCCTGAAAAAAAAAATGGAGAAAAGGATAGAGAGGTGATTTGGACCATAATTATTTTCTGGAATTGCACTCATAAAGTCAACAGGCCCTGCTTCCAATGCTATTCGGAAGAATAATTTTCAAGCTTACGGAGGATCCAGATATGTTCTGATGGAAGACACCGGACGTTTATATAAATCATTTCTGGGGATTTTGGCCTACAAGCTACTTAACACAACATTAGCATCAAGATTTCCATTCCTTTCAATCTATGTAAAAATCTCTCTCTCTCTCTCTTTCTCTCTCATCTCTCTCCCTTTCTCTTTCTCTTTCTCTCTTTCTCTCTCTTTCCCTTTCTCTTTCTCTCTCTCTCCCTTTCTCTCTCTCTCCCTCCCTCCCTCTCTCTCTCTGTTCCAGCATAACTCAGGAATGCCTTGAGCATTCAACCAAACTTGGTACACAGATGATTTACTCTCTGGAAACAAATATTGTGGGGGTAAGACACCCCTTAAGTGAGTGTTCTGTTAAGATACAGCCTGTTGTGCCATAAAATGGCTTTTACTGTACTGCTATAAAATGGCTTCTACCGTATAGCGCATTGGAGTTGCCATGGTGACGGCTTCACAGTACTCCACAAGGGGCTCCCTCTTGTAAAGGGGAAAATCCAACATTAGAAATTACATTTGGCCCAGACATTTCCCCCCCTATAAATAAATGCCGGTTTATCAACTAGTTTTTTTTTAAGGCATTGAATTATTTATGTATTCTTTCTTATCTTATGGCACATATCAAGACTGCCCAGAGTTTTAAGATTGGAGAGGTATCCAAATGCAATAAACAAACAAACAAGGGGTAAAAAAAATGCTTGTGTGGAGGGTTGGACTAGATGACCTACAAGGTCCCTTCCAACTCTGTTAATCCCTCTCTGTTATCTCTGTTATAAAGACGTGTCATTGTATTGGGGGGGGGGAAGCAAACACAAATTATTTATCATATGTTTTGATATATTTGTTTCTTTTTTCCTTTCCCTCATCTTTTTGGTTTCTCTTAGAAAATGATACACTGCTGAATGTTTGGGATGGGATGTATAACAGATCAACGTCTGTGGCTGGTTTGGGTAACACTTTTTCTCGTGTGTGTGTGTGTTTTAGTTTTTTAGTTTTATATTTTTACAAACATACCAATACCTGAACAGTGTGGCACCTACACATCATACATTCTAATACAAATAAAACTAATAAAATTAATCGAAATTATTACATTCAACCAACTTATATATTTCTAATAGCAATACATAATTATATTAAGTTGCAGTCTGCCATTATTCAATTATTCCATGTTTCCTCTTGTTATTGCTCTTATTTTATTATATAAAAGTGTATACATTAGCATTCCCCCTTTCTCTTATTTCTCTCTCTTATTCTAACTTTTAGTTATGTCACCCTTTATTACAAGATGTTTTCTTTCTATCCTACCTAAATTCTAGCCGTGTCACCTACCTAAAAAAGGAAAGAGATAGATAGATAGATAGATAGATAGATAGATAGATAGATAGATAGATAGATAGAAGCAAATCAGAAGAATAACAATAAAGAGAAATCATCTACCAATTACCAATTACCTCCCACAGACCCATTAGATCTCACAGGGTTGGCCTCCTCCGGGTGCCATCTACCAGCCAATGCCACCTGGCTATTACCCGGGGGAGGGCCTTCTCTGTGGCAGCTCCGGCCCTCTGGAATGAACTCCCCGCAGGGATTCGGACCCTCACCTCTCTCCAGGCCTTCCGAAAAGCCGTCAAAACCTGGCTTTGCCGGCAGGCCTGGGGGTGATGAGTTCCCTCCCCTCTCGACACGTATGGTTGTGCGACTGTTGTTTACTTTTATTATTTGTATTTTGTCTTTTTATGTTCCCCTTTTTCCCCCTTGAATTGTTCGCCGCCCTGAGTCCTCCCGGAGAAGGGCGGCATACAAATAATAAAATACAATACAATACAATCTATCCATCATCTCTTGCCCGCTTCAATACTTTAATTGCTATGCTTTTTTTTGACTTGCCTTCCATATTCCTCTCTTGGATCTCTGACTCTGCATGTATTTTTTGGCTGTTCAATCTGGGTCTTTCTCCCATCTGTACCCTCTTCCGTACTGTCTAATTTCCAAAATTTCTGGGTGGCACTTGTTGAAATTCACAATCTGAGATCCAGCTTTTATAAAAAAAAAAAAAATCCAGTTTTGCTCACCTCTTCTATTTTCTTTACCAGTGGCCGGGAATTTCGAATGAATGTGATCTTGCCAATTTTGAACTCGTAATTCGGAATGCCCCTGCCAAGAGGAAGGGAGAAAGTTTACCCGTTTAAAAAAAAGACAAGAATTCACGGAAAAGTTATTGCGGTCAATTTTGCATTTCAGGGCCCTGCATTCAAATTTTCTCTTTTGTTCTAGGCTTGGATATTTAACGCACTGAAATTTTTACTATATTTCGTAAGTCACCATAATTCAAAAGGATACTGGCTGGCACAAGCATTTCAAAATCAACCCATTTAATCCAGGTAGACAATTGGAACGGTCCGGTGGCCTAGAGGTGGCGCTCTGGCGTCACAATCAGGCTGTGAGTTCAATCAAGGTAGAGGCAGATATTTCTCTCTCTGGGCACACTGGGAATATATCTGCTGAACAAAACTCCGCATTGGCGACAGGAAGGGCATCCGGCTCTGCTCCATTCAGTTGCCCAGACCCCATCCCGCAAGGGATTATGGGGTTGTTAAAAGACGATGATGATGATGAACCCAGAAAAACACTTTCCTGGATTCTCACAATATACAGCTTTACACCTCACCTTATTTTTAGGGTTTAGCATAATTTGCAAACTCAGCCGTGAGTTATTTCGGCTTAAGCGGCTTTACAAAACCAGCCACTGTGGTTATTCACATGGTTTGAGGCCCCATATATTGGGCAAATCCAGACAACTGCAGTTTATATTTTAAACTAGGTTTAAACAAACAAGTGATGAAGAAACCAGAAAACAGGAAAGAAAACATTAAATATACAAGTATATATTCAAGAGTGAGATATAAAGGAGGGGAGGGGACATAGGATAGATTAGCAAAGGTAAGGGAATAAGAAATAATATTAAACTATATTTGGGTTTGCGGAAATACCATCCCTAAGAAAACATAAACTGATATTTGAAAGAGACACCTATAACAACAGAAAAAGATAGGGAGAGAGGAGGAGAGGAAGAGGAGGGAAGGAAGAAAGAGGTAAGGAGAGGAGGGTGGAAGGGAGAGAAAGAGAAGGAGAGAGGGTAGGAAGGAGAAGGGAAAGAGGAGGAGTAGGGGAGAGGTAAGGGAATAAGAAATGATACTAAACTATATTGGAGTTTGCGGAAATTCCATCCCAAGAAAACATAAACTGAGATTTGAAAGAGACACCTAAAACAACAGAAAAAGAAGGGGCGAGAGGAGGAGAGAATGAGAGGAAAAGGAGGGAAGGAAGAAAGAGGTAAGGAGAGGAGGGTAGAAGGGAGAAAAAGAGAAGGAGAGAGGGTAGGAAGGGGAAGAGTAGGAATAGGGGAGAGGTAAGGGAATAAGAAATGATACTAAACTATATCTGGGTTTGCAGAAATACCATCCCAAGAAAACATTAAGTGAGATTTGAAGGAGACACCTATAACAACAGGAGGGAAAAAGAAAGGGAGAGAGGAGAAGAAATGAGAGGAAGAGGAGGGAAAGAAGAAAGAGGTAAGGAGAGAAGGCTAGAAGGGAGAGAAGGGTGGAAGGAAGAGAAAGAGAAGGAGAGAGTATAGGAAGGGGAAGGGGAAGAGTAGGAGTAGGGGAGAGTTAAGGGAAGAAAGAAAGGGAAGGAGAGGAGGAAGGAAGGCAGTAGAGAAGGGAGGGAGGGAGAAAAGAAAGGGAAAAATAAGGTGGTGTTACAACAGGCGGAAGGGATGGCAAACAAAGCAACCCAAACTGTATATTATAACCTGTTAAATGGAATAACAAATGTATAAGGATGACAAATGTAAAGAAGAAGAAGAATTAGGTGAATGTATACTCACAATGGCATGTAAGAGAATAAAAATTAAAAAAATTTGAGGGGGAAAAAAAAGAAAAGAAACCGGAACACTAGGGAAAAAAAGCAACGATCCGAGGGAATTGTGGTGGAAGTAACAAAAAGAAAGGCCCAACTAACCGTCGAATATCTCCCGGTTTAATTGGAGAAGGACTTGGATCAACTCCCTTCTTTTTTCCATCCAACCTGTTCCCAGATCCAGAAAACGCCTAACAAAAGAAGAGAGAAACACAATCACTTAACGACAGGATGTTTCTGACAAAGGCGCCATCAAAACTCAACCGAGTATATTTGTTTTGCCCCATTTTCCAGCCTTTCTTGTCACCGTTGTTAAGTGAATCACTGCAATTGATTAAATTAGTCACAGGGTTGTTAAGTGAACCTGGCTTCCCCATTGACTTTGCTTGTTGGATTCTTCCCTGTTTCTCTATTTTCTTGCTTCTTTACTGTTTTCTTAAAGGTATTGAGATCGGATTTAAAAAAAAAAAAAAACCTTGGCAGAAGAGATTTAAATCTGATTTCATCCCGAATTTTCCCTGAAGCCAAGGAACAAAAGTCGGAGCATCAAAGATATATGTGTGTTGTATTTGTGCTGATAAATAAATAAAGGGAGACTAGTATAGATCTATTTCAAGCTATTTAGCTCTCATCAGCTAGCCATACCCTTACTGGGATTAGAACCTGTGCTGTATTACATATTAGGCAGTTGTGCCTAATAGAACACAAATGTAACAAAGGCAACAGTAAAAATATTGGGTTTCTGTCTGGAGCCGAGGTGGCGCAATGGTTAAATGCAGCACTGCAGGCTACTGCTAGATCAGCAGTTCAGCAGTTCAAATCTCACCGGCTCAGGGTTGACTCAGCCTTCCATCCTTCCGAGGTGGGTAAAATGAGGACCCAGATTGTTGGGGGCAATATGCTGACTCTCTGTAAACCGCTTAGAGAGGGCTGAAAGCCCTATGAAGCGGTATATAAGTCTACTGCTATTGAAGCAGTATATAAGTCTACTGCTATTGGATGGTCTCTTGTGATGAGCCGATAGACAGAGAAAGGAAGCAGTATGCCTCCTCCCATATTTGGGCATACCAGGGGTTGTGACTATATATATATTGCTTTTCTTTATAATCTCTCAGGAGTTTGCAATTTGACTGAGGTAGCTATAAATCCCAATGATTAACCCAAGTAAGTGTTATCTCAAGAAAGAGACTTACACGGAATCCCAGATCGCTCGCATAACAATTGTGGTCTGCTTCAACATCCTAAAGAGCAAGAGAGGAAAAATAAATAAATGAAGCTATTTCATTTAGCAACAAAGATGATGAGACTGGAGGCTAAAACATATGAAGAACAGTTGCAGGAACTGGGTATATCTAGTTTAATGAAAAGAGGGGCTAGGGGAGACACGATAGCAGTCTTCCAATATCTCAGGGGTTTCCACAAAGAAGAGGGAGTCAAGCTATTCTCCAAGGCACCTGAGGGTAGAACAAGAAGTAATGGGTGGAATTCGCTGCCTCCCGAGTCCCAGCTGATTGACTGGGTCTCTCTTTTGTTGCCCTGCACAGGAGAACGGAGCTGGGAAGCAGGTTAGTGGTGTGAGGAGGGAATGGGGATTTTGCAGTATCCTTTCCTCCAGGAGTGGGGAGGGAATGGGGATTTTGCAGTATCCTTTCCCCCAGGAGTGGGGAGGGAATGGGGATTTTGCAGTATCCTTCCCCCAGGAGTAGGGAGGGAATGGGGATTTTGCAATATCCTTCCCCCAGGAGTGGGGAGGGAATGGGGATTTTGCAGTATCCTTCCCCTGGAGTGGGGAAGGTGTTAGGTAAGCTCCCCGTTGGGAGAGCATTCAGGGAAGCGTTGTGAGAGTAGTGCCTACAGAGACATTGCAGTTTAAATAGGCTTTTACTTTCGTGGAAATAGAGGTATCAGAGTCCATCAAACAGTCCAAGTCATACACGGTTAAGACAGTCAGTCATCAACATCTTTCAGTTATGGGATAATCCAAATAACATAGTCCATAATCATACAATCAGTCCGGTACACAAAGTTTGCTAGCAGTTGCAAAACTTACAATAGCTCGCGCTGATCACTATACGGCACTTCTAACAGCCAGCTTCCAAAAACTCAGATCAGATCAGCATCTACAGTGATTCTGGCTCCCTCTTATGGCCAATTGAGGAAACAGCACCCAATCACGTTTACAGCATGGTTTAAAGAAACAGATACGGCATTGTTACATGATTTATATATTGCCAACCCAACCATTAGATTATATTCCTAACATTCTCCCCTTTGGGTAGGACAATATATAAATCTTACAATCTTAAGCCGTATTCCTCACAAAAACGTTTATGCTTTATATTACCTTGGGCCTTAGTAAAATGATCTGCGATGTTGTCTTCAGACATACAATACTCCAGTGAAAGTAATTTACTATTCACACTTTGCCTTACATTCAGCTATCTTAGATCAGTGTGTTTTGACCTAGTTTTTACAGCAAGATTGGATGCCATCTGAATTGCTGCTTCATTGTCTTCATAAACAACAATAGGCTCTTGTATGTCAATCCCCATATCCAGTAGTTGTTGTATAGCAAACCAAATCTGTACATAATAATGACAGACATGAGAACTCAGCCTCCATAGTCGATAGACTCAAATGTTCTTGTCTAATAGACACCATCCAATTAATGCCTTTCTCAGGAATACAACAAACCCTGATGTTGATTTCCGTGTAGACACATCTGTAGCAAAACTTGCATCCACATATGCAGTTAAGCTCAGATCATCCTTAGGTTCTAAATACAATGCATAATCCATCGTTTGCTTAAGATATCTTAATATGCTCTTAGCAGCTTGCGGAATATGCAATATCCTTCCCCTGCCACACCCACCAAGCCACACCATGCCCACAGAACTGGTAGTAAAACAATTTTGAATCCCACCACGTGTACCATGTGTTATTTTAAAAATATCAATTGAAACTCCTGAGGTCATACATGTGTGTGTTTCTCCTGGGGGAGAAGGAAGCCAAGAGCCAACAACACCACAAAAAGCAACTTACCGCAGAATCCTCGTGCAGCGCTTGTCTCTCTGGCTCTTTGTAACCCAAAGGTGCATCAAAGTCCACCTGTTATTAAATCAATGCAACAACGTTACACCCAGCTCACAAATTAAGTCAGTGCAACACAAAAGTTACACCCAGCTCACAATCATCATGGTGCCTTTAAAACCACCCTATGTCAGGCACGAACAACAAGACACAACTCATGTAGAGTTTAAAGTACAGTATTTTTCAGAGTATAAGACACAGCAAGGTTTTGAAGAGGCAATTAAAAAAAAAAAAAGGTTTTGAACTCTGCAGACCTTCCAAAAACGGCCCGTTTTCACAAAAATGGGGCCATTTGTTTCCAAAAAAAAGGCATGCATAGCCTTTAGGAGGCTTATAAATACTCCTTGGGGCTGGGGGCAAAATTGAGCAAAAAATGGCCCATTTGTCACTCATTTCTGCCCTCCCCAGCCCCCAGGAGCACTCTGGAAGCCTCCTAAAGGCTCTGTATGGCCATTTTGGTGGAGGGGGCGGGGCTTCGGGAGGCAAAAAATGCTGTATTCCATGTATAAGACACACCCAGATTTTCAGCCTCTTTTTTGAGGGAAAATGTTGCGTCTTATATTCCGAAAAATACGGTAGCTACTTTATTGTTCTATGCCTATAATACAGGAATCTTCCTAGGTGGGCAGATTTCTCTGGGGGGAAAACCATAAGGTTCCAAAGCATTCAAGGGGTGGGGAGGGGTCAACCCATGCCCTCTTATGCTTATGTAGTGAGTCCAGGCTAATTGTCTATTTGATCCCTCCTTCCAGCTGGGCCAAAGTCTACTTTGTTCCATTTTGGCATCCATGGTACCTCTGCCCGACTAGTAGCTAAGCCAAGATAAGAGACTGTCCATCTCTGACTTACATTCATGTCACATTCAATGATGGACACAGCTTTGTCTGGTTTGGTCTCCATGACTCGAAGTTCGTAGATCTAAAAGAGAAGAGGAAAGCATGAAGAACAGAGTACATGGAAGTCCTTCCCATCCCTTTAAAACCAGCCAGCTGGAGAATTCTGGGAATTGAAGTCCACACAGTTTAAAGTTGCCCAAGTTGAGAAACACTGCTCTAGCCTGCCCTTCTCTGCAAATAAATGATGTTACCTTCTCATTGTAGTTGATGGCGATGACGTCTCCAGTGGTGAGGCAAGCAAAATTCCGGAGCGCGTTTTCCAATCTTCAGAGTGCGTTAAGTGGAAACACAGTGTTGTGTCCTCTAGCAGGCGAGTTCTTAATTCCTACACATTAGCTATATACTGTTGGGACAGCACACTCCCCGCCTGGAATTATAAATTCCACTACTTACTAACCTTTAACGAAAGGCAAACAAAACATGACATAGAACAATGCAAACTTGACTATCTAATTAACTGAGTTACACAAAGGCATAGCATGACTATCTACTAAACAAAGGCATAACATCAAACATGTAACTAACTAATTAACTGAGCATGCAAACCTGACTAACTGAATAACTGGGTTACACAAGGCCGTATCATCAAACAGTGCAAACCATCGTGTAAACACAAGGCATGCAAAGCTTGAGGTTCAATCTTCTAGCGAATCAGAAGGAAGAGGACAAAGCGTGGGAGTTAGGATCAGCATCAGGGCAATCTGAGAGCTCTGAGGGGGAAGTGGGAATGGAGCTGGCAGAGGGAGAGAGACAGAGGCAGAGCCTGGGCCATCCATCAGCCATCAGATAGAGAGTCAACGGCCCCCAGGTCTGGAGGCAGCTGATGAGGAAAGCTGGTTCCAGTGCCAGATGGGCAGAAGGCAGAGGAGAGGAGAGCAGTGGAAATCTATGGGTCGGTCCTTGGGACAGAAGAGCCATTGCTGCTAGCGAAGCCCCACCCTAGCTCTGGGGATAAAATGCAGGGGGCGGAGATGAATAGATGTGGCAGACAACTATTCATCTTCCGGACGGACAGACTTGTTAGCCTGCGGTGAGAGAGAAACTTTCCGCCGGGGTTGCCGGCGTTCTTAATCAAGGAATCATTGATTTAACTATAGAGGGTTTGTTGTGTTTGGGGACCTGGGTCAGAACACAGAGAGATCTCCTGATTGCATTGTAAAAACAGGAGGCAACTTTAGAAAATGACACACGTTACTGAACACTATTGCATTCCCCACCCCCCCACGTACAGGTAGTCCCCAACGTACAACCACAGCTGACTCCAGCATTTCTGTCACTAAGCAAGAAAGGTGTTAAAGGAGTTTTGCCCCCATTTTATGACCTTTCCTGCCACGGTGTTTAAGGGAATCACTGCAGTTGTCAAGCCTGCAGTTCTATCCCATTTAGGATCTTTGGCCTGCCACACTCTCTCTTATTTCATTATGCTGTTTCATTAGTGTACTTGTTGGGAGGGGGGAATAGAAAGGAGTAGGATTGTGGAACGTGTTGTTGTCATTCTTTTCTAGAAGACCAAGGTCATATTTTGTCTCCGCACCTCTGCACCTGACCGGAAACAGCTGGGTGGAGATGCCAGTGTGGGTGAAGACGATTGGACTATGTGATGGATTTGTGGGGACAAGATCATGAACTTTTAACTGGGTGGAATCCCAGGAAGTTCTTTAGAATTGGGATTCCATAGCACGATGCCAACATGTCTGTCTTATTAAATTGGAATTTTAAGGATAACTCTGCCTGGGACTCTGACTTAATTCTGCATGATATTTGGAATGCTGACAACAGTGGTTCAATTGGGAAGACGGTGATTAAGTGACTCCCTCGTCCCTACTGACTTTGCTTGTCAGAAGGTCGCAAAAGGAAAACGCGTGACCCCGGGACGCTGCAAACGGCGTAAATATGAGTCTGTTGCCAAGTGCCTGAATTTTGATCATGTGACTGCGGGGATGCTGCAATGGTCGTGTGAAAACTAATCCTAAGTCACTTGTTTCAGTGCCGTGATAATGTTGAACGGACACTAAATGAAGTGTTGTTAAGTCAAGGGGCTACCTGTATACATTTAGAAGCAAAGCACTCAATATCTAATTAATCAAGGTGTTTGTTGCGGCCTGCCAGCAGCCAGCAGATCTGACAACAGATCCAGACAGTGAGGAGGTTGGGGAGGAACATGGGCCAGTCCTGGAGTCTGGGGAAGGCTCTAAGGAAGGCTCTGTGTCGGAGGCAGAGAGGGGGCCAGGGCTGTATGCCAGTTATCAGCTGCCTTCGGAGTCAGACATCAGTGAGGCAGAAGAACAGCTGGAGCCTGTTCCCAGTGTGTGCATGCACAGAGTTGCCAGACGAAGGGAACAGCTAAAGAACAGGGGTCGACATGGGAATAAGGCCACAGTGGGACGATGAATGGCCCCTCCCAGAGGAAATAAAAGAGGAGCGAAAGGGGAGTGGAGTTTGCAGGAGACCATTAGTTCGCTTCATTGGTTCGTGACTCTCTGTGACTCCTTGCCAAGTTTTGGCAGCTCTCCAAGCCAGATAAGGTCTGTGACTGTAAATCCTCCCTCGAAAGACTTTGCTGGATATAAATGAGCAGAATTCACAGTCAATTAATAAAAGGTTTTTTTTGTCGGGACCAGGAGTTTGCTGCATGCTCTCGGAAAGCCTCGGTCAGAACAGCGTTTCCCTCTTGAAGGACCATCCAAAAAGGATACACAGCTTTGGGATTGGTGATGTCAAGAAAATCGGGACTCTGTGGCTGAAATTTGGAATAAGTGGCTACTTGGAGGTTGACGCTTTCCACCTGCACCAGGCCTCCTTCCTCCAGGAGAAGATTCTGCATCATCTTGGGGAGAGAAACACAGCCAAGCTGATTTTATGCAAAGAAGAAGAACGGAGGAGGAGGAGGAGGAGATGGACATTATCCAAGCACCATGTCTCTAATTTAATGGAACAAAACCGTCTACTTACCCAGTGTGGAAGGTAACAGATGCCTTCATCAGCCACAAATTCCAGCACGCCACAATGAGTCATCCGATCTGAATTTTTATTCGTCAGTTTAAACAACATCGGGTAGGTGATATTAAGCCGACCTAATGGGAAGCAGTAGAGAGGAAATCTACAAAGCGCATAACGTTCAAGGAGACAATTCTTGAACTTGCAGAAAATCCCTAACGCCTTCATTTTCTCAGTGTTTTTTAGAGGGTGTTTTTTATTAATTTGCTTAAACGTAACTGCTCTCCTCCCCATCCAAGTTTTTTTTCTTCTAAAAATGACTTTGAGACTGTACATTGGTGGAGAAAACTTATCTTTGTGTAAAAATGAAATTTAATTTTTAATTAAAATTTAACTTCTAAGGTTAATTTTTATACTTTTTAAAAAAATTATTAGTTATGTTGCATCGTACACTGCCCAGAACCTCCTTTGAGAGAAATGGGCAGTTTAGAAATTAGATAGATAGATAGATAGATAGATAGATAGATAGATAGATAGATAGATAGATAGATAGATAGACAGACAGACAGACAGACAGACAGACAGACAGGGATGGGAGGGAGGGAAGGAGAGAGAGAGAGATGAGGATAGAGATAAGGATAATGGATGGATGGATAGAAAGATAGATAGATATACCCTGTTTCTCTGAAAATAAGACCTCCCCGATAGTAAGCCCAATTGGGCTTTTGAGCGCATGCGCTAAAATAAGTCTCTCTGAAAATATTGCAACACAGCAGCAGCCATGAGGTGACCATGCTCGCTGCCTCCTGTACCTCAAAAATAATAAGACCTCCCCAAAAATAAAGCCAAGCGCTTATTTTGGGGGTCAAAAGAAAATAAAACCCTGTCTTATTTTCGGGGAAACGCGGTCAGTCGGTCAGTCAGTCGGTTGATCGGTAGGTAGGTAGGTAGGTAGAAAGATAGATAGATGATAGATAGATAGATAGATAGATAGACAGACAGACAGACAGACAGACAGGGATGGGAGGGAGGGAAGGAGAGAGAGAGAGATGAGGATAGAGATAAGGATAATGGATGGATGGATAGAAAGATAGATAGATATACCGTTTCTCTGAAAATAAGACCTCCCCGATAGTAAGCCCAATTGGGCTTTTGAGCGCATGCGCTAAAATAAGTCTCTCCAAAAATATTGCAACACAGCAGCAGCCATGAGGTGACCATGCTCGCTGCCTCCTGTACCTCAAAAATAATAAGACCTCCCCAAAAATAAAGCCAAGCGCTTATTTTGGGGGTCAAAAGAAAATAAAACCCTGTCTTATTTTCGGGGAAACGCGGTCAGTCGGTCAGTCAGTCGGTTGATCGGTAGGTAGGTAGGTAGGTAGGTAGAAAGATAGATAGATGATAGATAGATAGATAGATAGATAGATAGATAGATAGATAGATAGATAGATAGATAGGAAACTGAAATAGGTAGGTAGGTAGGTAGGTAGGTAAAGAGAGAGAGAGAGAGATAGGGAGAGATGGATGGATGGATACTGTAGATAGATGAGGTAGATGAGATAGATAGATGAGGTAGATAGATAGGTAAGTAGGTAGGTAGGTAGGTAGGTAGGCAGGCAGGCAGACAGACAGACAGACAGACATAAATACATACATACATACATACATACATGGATAGATAGATTAGGTAGATAAGATAGATAGATAGACAATAGATAGATAGATAGATAGATAGATAGATAGATAGATAGATAGATAGATAGATAGATAGATAGATAGATAGATAGATACTGCCAAACAAATCATTTTGGTCAAAGAGTAGGACCACAGTCCTTTAAATAAATAGATGTGCTATAAGAGAGTATCAAGCATGAAAGCACATTACATATACACAACTTACTGAGTTGATCCAAGGCAGACGGTGGCATAATTACTGCAAGAAAAAGACAAAAACAATTTGTGAAAAATGTGAGGAAAAAACAGAAACCAGCGGGCAAAAAAAAAATGCAATTCTAGGACATTTAAACCACAGACTTCAACAATTCCCCCAATATTGAAGCTATTAGGGCAGAGGGGGTATTCAGCAGGTTCTGACCAGTTCTGGAGAACTTGTAGTGGAAATTTTGAGTAGTTCGGAGAACCGGTAAATACCAGTGTCATAAGTATGAGTCAGTTAACAAACATCTGAATGTAAATCATGTGACCGTGGGGATGCTGCAATGGTCGTAAGTGTAGAAAATGTCCATAATTCACTTTTTTTCAGTGCAGTTGTGATTTCAAACGGTCCCTAAAAAACTTATTTTATTATGTGGGATACTGACTGCTATGAACTGTTTAGGTCACGATGTAAAATGAGGCTCCCTATGAGGTAACCAGGTAAAACAGGATGTTCCCACGGCATAACAACTAAGTGACCCGCCCAGCCAGTTGGCAAACAGGTATAGGACAGGAAGCACAACACTCGTGAAGAAAGGATAACTCTTTTCACCAGAATACGAGACCAGGTTATCCAAACACGTCGAAAGAGATAAATCACATTTCTAGCGAACACTGGCCTGTAAACAGATTTACAAGCTTTGGCATCTGTATTGAGTACAAGCTGATCTGGTCCATTTTATTTATTTTTTTAAAGCAAATTAAGCAATAGAAGAGACATTTATTAATGATTCATAGCTGTGTTGTCTCCAAGGTTTTTTTTTAAGATTGGAAGCCCTGAGTCTTTCCATAGCCGCTGTGAATAAAATCGTTAGAAATCAACTTTGAGAGGCTTGGAAAAACAAAATGTGCTTTTAAGAAGAGCCAAAGAGGCGTCCTATTAAAAAAAAAATCATGGCTATATTTATTAAGTTCATCGAGTACATTTCTTGTGAAAAATGGTTCCAGAATAAAAGTGGAAAACAGAATGTTACTCAACATGGGACTTATTGTAAAAATGGCTAGATATCAGGTGAAGAGTTCAGAAACTTAATGATGAAAGAAAATCAACAAACAAAAAATAAATACAGGTGTACACACACACACACACACACACACACACACAGAGAGAGAGAGAGACACTGTAAGCAATGTACATGACTATGGATTAAAATGTATAGAATGTGAAATATATGGAGCTTTATTGCACAAGTATGAAAATAAGGGATATACCGTATTTTTTGGAGTATAAGACGCATCTTAGTTTTTGGGGAAGAAAATGGGGGCGGGGGAGAATTCTATCTACCAGGTATTCATCTGGCTAGTGTCCTTAGTCTGGTCTGCTTCAGCTCATAGGTTTGCTGGTTTGAGCATACACATGTGCTTTTTATCCCCTGGTTGGGGATAAAAAACAGCTTCTAAAGCACAGCTGATCACCAGAGAGAGAAGCAAAGAGAAAAGCAGGCAAAGGCGCCTCATTAGGGCTGAAAAATGCTTAGAAAAAGCTACATTCGGAGTATAAAACGCACCCAAATTTTCGGACTCTTTTAGGGGGGAAAAGTGTGTCATACTCTGAAAAAATGCAGTAACTATTTTTATTTATTTATCATTAAATTTATACTGCTGCCTATTTGCCCATGGCGACTCAATATTCTACGATATTGTACTATGATGTACAATATCACGCATTTAAGAGAGATTATGCTGAATGACCATGAGAATAATGGTTATGATCAGTGTGGTATAATACTGTGTATATTTAATACAATACAATAGCATAGTTGGAAGGGACCTTGGAGGTCTTCTAGTTCAACCCGCTGCCTAGGCAGGAAACCCTATACCGTTTCAGACAAATGGCTATCCAACATCTTCTTAAAGACTTCCAGTGTTGGGGCATTTAAAACTTCTGGAGGCAAGCTGTTCCACTGATTAATTGTTCTGTCAGGAAATCTCTCCTTAGTTTTAGGTTGCTTCACTCCTTGATTAGTTTCCACTCATTGCTTCTTGTTCTACCCTCAGGTGCCTTAGAGAATAGCTTGACTCCCTCTTCTTTGAGGCAACCCCTGAGATATCGGAAGACTGCTATTATGTCTCCCCTAGTCCTTCTTTTCATTAAACTAGACATACCAAGTTCCTGCAACTGTTCCTCATATGTTTTAGCCTCCAGCCCCCTAATCATCTTTGTTGCTCTTCTCTGCCCTCTTTCTAGAGTCTCCACATCTTTTCTACATCGTGGTGACCAAAACTGAATGCAGGATTCCAAGTGTGGCCTTACCAATTTAAAAAGGATTTGATACAGCCAATAGTGTGTTGTTGTAAAACTGGAAATGTGATGTAGAATAAAGGAAAATGCATAATAAATATATCACCTATGGGTTAAATCATTGCTGTTTCAGCCTGCCAGAGAGGAAAGTTATAGTAAATCAAATTGAAAACAAAGCCAAACAGCGCATACTTTTTCCGCCCTTCTCCACATCGGATCTGTCATTCGGGCCTGCGAGCATAGAGACAGAGAAACAGCGGTATTGTGTGGAGAAGCGGTTCTGGAAGACCCGGGGGATGGGATGATCAAACATGTTGAAAGAAAACTGAAGAGAAAAAGAAAAAGAAGGAAGCGTTGTTAAGTCGAGCACAATCTATTTGCCATAATCAATTCTACTCATTTATGTTTTTAATTTATATCTTTTTAAAAAAATCTTTTACAATTGTAAGCGCCCAGAGTTACCTTGAGGTAAGATGGGCGGCCAATAAATTTTACAAATAAGCAAGCAAACAAATAAGGATAATTCCCGAGCCAAAAAATCCGTTTTTTAATTGAGTTATTTATTAAGTAAGTTTGGGCCCCTCTTACAACCTTTCTTGGCATAGTTGTTATGTGAATCACTGGGACTGATAAGTTAGTAACGTAGTTGTTAAGAGACTCCCCATTGACTTTGCTTCTCAGTAAGTCGCAAATGGGGACCACATAACTGCGGGACATTGCAACCGTCATAAATATGAGTCAAGTTGCCAAGCGGCTGAATTTGGATCCTATGATCACGGGGATGCTGCGAAGGTCGTAACTGTGAAAGACGGTCATAAGTCACATTTTCCCATGCTGTTGTAACTTTGAATAGTTACTAAATGAATTGTTGTAAATCGAGGACTCCCTGTATCGGAATAAATTGGACAGAAATGGGATCAACACCCATTTTACTCCTCCCTTTGAAACCTTAATAGAAATCCCATCCTGTCTCTGTCCCAGATGTGGTTATTAGCCTGCCCCACCTGGAGTGGGTCTATAGCTCAGCTCCCAGGATGGAGTTTGAAGTCCACACTACCTGCATAGATTTCGTAATCCACCATGCCCAAGTGAGCTTTCAATCCATTCTGCCCGAAGGGGGATTTTGCCTGCACAGGTTTTGTAGTTTCACCCACCCATCCCAAAAGGTTTGTAACCCAATCCGCCTGCATGGGCTTTGTAGTCGCCCTTCCTTAATGGGGTCTGTAATTTACCTTGCCTGAATGGGGTTTTACAGCCTACCACTTCTAGGTTAGGTTTATACTCCATCCCGCCTGCATAGGTTTTGTAGTCCATCCCTCCTGGAAGGGCTTTGGATCCTAACCCTAACGGGATGGGGTTTCGTAGTCCCTCCCTCCTGGAAGGGATTTGTAGCCCAACCCACCTGCATGGGGTTTGGAACCCAACCTGTTGAGAATGGGTTTTGTACTCACAACTCCTGGATTTGGGTTTGTAGTCCATCCCACCCGCATGGGATTTGCAGTCCACACCACCTCAACAGGGCTTGCAATTCATCCTGCCAGGATGGGGTTTTGTAGCCCCCCTCCCCCAACCCCATGGTTTGAAGTTTGAAAGTCCATTCTCCCTATCTGGGGCTTCCCACTTGGATGGGATATGTAGTCCAACTCACCTGTAGTCCACAGGCAGTCCACCCCACCCCTCAGATGTGGTTTGAAACCCACCCTGCCAGGATGGGATTTCTATTTCTACCCACAAACCCTGGGTGGGATTTGCAGCCCATGAGGCCTGCCTGGGGGCCCGCATGGGATTTGTAGTCCACCCTGTCAACTTCAGACAGCCAAGCTCCACCCCGGCCAGATGAGTCGGCATTTTCCTTCCCTGCCAACATCTGGTCCTCCCTCGACTCCCCCCCTCCTGGTTGGGGGGAGGGGTATCCCGAGGCCTCTACCATGCTGGCGACGCCTCCTCCGGTCTCCACTCCCAGCCGGCCAAGGGTTCCCCCCCAAAAAACCAGCAGCCGCCGAGCCGCTTCTCCGCTCTTCGCCCGGCTAGGAAGCCTCTCGCGGCGGACGGGGAGCCGCTCTTCGGCCTAGGCCCAGGCCTCACTACGCGGGATCCCCGCAAATCCGGCCTTCCTGGGGAGCAAAACGGGGATCAGACAGACACCCCCGTCCTCTCTTCGGAGTATGGGATGTTTCTGCGGGGCAGAGCAGGCAGGAAGATTTAGTTTAAAGTAGCGGAGAAACTACGCCTCCCAGAATGCAGTTCGTGCCGTCGATCCGTTGATGTTTTCTTTCCGGCTGTGCGCAAAAAACTCGAGCGGAACCTTAAAACTATCCTTGTTTCCCCTCGTAGTTAAAGCAGCCGAGTCCCCTGTAAGATGTTCTGAAATACAGGAGCTTCCTTGTGGATTTCCTCATAAAGCATCCAGGGTTGTTTTAGGAGGTTTATCAACTCAGATAGAGAGCGGGGGACATTATAGGCAAGGGAATGCCCTCAGCAAAGATGGCGTCCACCAGTTTGCCCTTACTATGCTGGCTGTGTTTTTGTTTTGCTTCTGAAAAGGGGAAAAAACGATGGGCGACCGTCCTGGCCCAAGAGTTAAGAAGTTTTGCGTTGCAACATCTACTACCGGTACTGTTTAGGCGCTATGGGTAGGAATAGGAAAATGAATGGGGATAATTACAGGCAGCTTAACAGATTTGGAAGGGACCTTGTAGGTCATCTAGTCCAACCTTTCGATTTACAACAATTCGTTTAGTGACCAAAGTTACAAAGGCACTGAAAAATATGACATATTATCATTCTTCAAGGTCTACTGTCGAGGGCTATTGTACATTGTACTGTTCGGAATATAAATAACTTTGAGCACCATAGAATGCATGAAAGTGTAGAAACGAAAATAAAAGTCTTGTTTATTTATTAGTTAAGGACAGAAGCCTTAACCTAACAGAAGTCTGCCTCCCCCCCCCAAACGAAATTAAAAAACCGAGATCTGTTTCTATGTATTCTGATTTAATTAGTTTAAGGAAAGGAAAGGAACTGTTCCCCCTCTGAGATTATCTATAAGCACCTACCGTATTTCCACCCCCTTCGTCCTGCACATATGGAACAATGCTTTTATGATTGTTTCTGGTTGCTTATTTGTACCCTATGACTATCATTAAGTGTTGTACTTTATGATTCTTGATGAAAGTATCTTGTCTTTTTATGTACACTGAGAGCATCTGCACCAAAGACAAATTCCTTGTTTATTCAATCACACTTGGCCAATAAAGAATTCTTCTTCTCTTCTATATTCTATTCTCTTCTTAATTCTTATCTTATCCTATTCTCTATTCTATTCTATTCTTCTCTGATTCTCCCTTTCTCCTTTTCTTCCTCCTCCCCCTTCTCTTCTGTTCCGTTATTTTATTCTATTCTATTCTATTCTATTTATTCTGATTCAATTATTTCAAGCCTTGGAATGGAACGGGACACACACACCCCTCTACAATTATCTAGAAACGCCTACCGTATTTCCACCCTCTTCGCCCCGCACATATGGAACGATGCTTTTTGAGAGCCGGAAGTCTCCCTCTGAAACTATAAAGACCGTACCCCACTCCCTCCTCTCTCCGCCTCTTTAAGACAGGCGGGGAAGAAGAGGGCGGGACTGAGACGCGGTAACCCCGCCCATTCCAGAATGTCAGAGCTATATCATACGGTCTTCGATTGGTCGGTTTCCGGAGCGCTCCCGGCCAATGAGGAAAGGCGCTGCTTTGGCGCCTTCCTTGAAGCGGGTCGTTCTTTGCCGCCATTGTTCCCTTTCCCGGCTGGTCATGTTCCTGACAGACTTTCGGAAGGAATTTTACGAGGTGGTCGTGGGCCAGGTGAGAGGGGGCTGGAGCCTCTCGGGGTCGGGAGGAGGAGGAGACTTGAGGACGGCGGCTGAGGAGCATGGGGCTTGTAGTCCGCGGCCTTGAGAAGCTTCTCCCTCCCCATGGGCCTACCCGATCGGGCTGTTGTGCAAGCTTAACACTGCTGAGGGGACGGGAAGGGGGGGTGGAGTTGGGCCTGAGGAGATTTTGAGGGTTTCCTCCTTTCAATGCTTGAAAGGGGGAGGATGGACACTGTAGTCCAGCCTGGGTATTGTAGTCCTCAGGCTGGATTGTATCAGGGGTTCACAGGGTCGGGGTGAGGCAATTGGACGTAGACAGGGATTTGTTTGGGGGATGGAGGGGGGATTTTTAAAAAAATGACTGGTGGCTATGGAGGATGGGTCTTGTAATCTACCCTGAACTAGCTTTTGGGGCTGTTGTAGAGGACACAAGTGCTGGAGCTGGGCCTGGAAGAGAGTTCCCCTTCAGGGTTCTGGGGGCTGGGGAGGATGGGTCTTGTAATCCACCCGAACAAGCTTTGGAGCTGCTCTGGTGGGGCTGTTGTAGAGGACGCAAGTGCTGGAGCTGGACCTGGAAGAGAGTTCCCCTTCAGGGTTTTTGAGCTGGTGGCTGTGGAGGATGGGTATTATATTCCTCCCTGTAAAGGCTTTTGCATCCATGGGCTGATCTGGTGGGGCAGGCTTTCCTCTGCCAGTATAGCTGGAGCTGGGCTTTGGTGTGTGTGGGGGGGTGTATTTAGTTTAGTTTATTGTCATTGTACAACAAAATAAAATGCCATCTTCAGTGTACATTATAACTGTAAAAATAAAAACACAAACACACATCCTTCACATCATATAAAATTGAAATTGAAAATTGACAAGCAAAGTCCATGAGGAAGCCAGATTCACTTAACAACCGTGCTACTGATTTAACGACTGCAGGGATTCACTCAACAAATGTGGTAAGAAAAGTTGTAAAATGAGGCAAAACCCGCTTCACAAATGTCTCCCTTAGCAACATAAATGTTGGGCTCAGTTGTGGTCACAGGTTGAGGACTCCCTCTAACATCTATATTTTCATCTAACTAACATCTATATTTTCTTACAGCGGGTGCTACTTCTGGTGGCTCCGGACATAGATGCATTATGTGCTTGTAAAATTCTCCAAGTAAGTCTGCCCTTCAAGTGTTTTGAGTGTACAAGTGACAAAATATTGTGCAATGGGGGAAGGTAAAGGTTCCCCTCGCACACACCTGCTAGTCGTTCCCGACTCTAGGGGGCGGTGCTCATCTCCGTTTCAAAGCCGAAGAGCCAGTGCTGTCTGAAGACATCTCTGTGGTCATCTGGCCGGCATGACTCAACTCTGAAGGCGCACGGAACGCTGTTCTCTTCCCACCAAAGGTGGTCCCTATTTTTCTAGTTGCATTTTTTACGTGCTTTAGAACTGCTAGGTTGGCAGAAGCTGGGACAAGTAACGGGAGCTCACTCCGTTACGCAGTGCTAGGGATACAAACTGGCGACCTTAGCAGTGTCTTAGCCACTAAGTCACTGTAAATAAGCATGCAATGAATATTATTTCCAAATGAATATACTATCACTATCCTTCATGTAGGGCAATTGGGGACAATGGTTGGGGATGGGGTGATTGAGGGAGTTTGTCTTATTTTCTAAAAAATATACAATTTTCAGTTACAATTGTTTCCAAATACATCCCAGATGTTTCCTATAGAAACTGCTCTCAGGATGCTCTTGTAATGATAAATGTATTAGTACACGTGTAATCTAGTCATTGAATATGAGTCAAATTTTATAAATATAAATCAATAAAATTATGTCAGTTGAGCAACTTTATAGAATGGGAAAAGAAAAGCATCCTTGCCTGATTTTGGTGATTATTAGGATTTCCATGAGAATTGCCAACTTCCTTCCAGCCTATAAATTATTTATCTTAAATATAGTAAAAAAAATACAAAATTAGAGTGTTAAACAACATGAGCGATTAACAAAACTCTACAATTCTAGCTTGTTTCTCTTTAAATACTTGCTTGGAAGCTGGTAGTATTATGCTCAGTTAAAGCCACAATATTAGTCTTTGCTCTTAAATCTAGCCTTAATTTTTCTCCAGGCTTTATTCCAGTGTGATCATGTGCAATATACATTAGTCCCAGTCTCTGGATGGCAAGAACTGGAAACAGCATTTCTAGAACATAAGGATCAGGTAAAGGAAAAATAATAATAAATGGGACATGTGTGTGTGTGTACACACATATATACATACATACATACATATATACATACATACATACATACATACAGGAATGAAATACAATTTCTCTTGAATTTACTGTACATTATCTACATTTTGTTTGGAAAATCCTATTATGCTAAATGGACCGTAAATAAGATCCTTTTAAAATTCTTTTTTTTTTTTTATAATGGCAACTTTTAAATTATTCTTGAAGGACAATTGTTGGTATCTAGTCCCAAGAGTTTTGCTACTTTGGATATATATTACACAACCTTTCATGCAAATTTATTTCCACAACCTACTTGTTTTTTATTTACAGTTCAAGTATTTTGTGCTCCTAAACTGTGGGGCCAACATTGACCTGCTGGAAATCCTTCAACCCGAAGACGATACTCTGTTCTTTGTTTGCGATACACATAGACCTATCAATGTGGTGAACATTTACAATGAGACGCAAGTAAGTTCTTTTTTTTTTTAGGAAAAAAATAAAATATTGATGTCATAAATGAGGCCCAGTTTCTTGGGGTTTGTTCTTATAATGTTATATCCTCTACAGGACTGTGGGAATTTTTCATTTGTGAATCCTCTGCTATTATCTGAGTGGTTTAATAATAACTAGGGATGCTGACTTTTTATTATCAGTTACTGGAAATGTGCATACAATACAATACAATAGCAGAGTTGTAGGTCTTCTAGTCCAACCCCCTGCCTAGGCAGGAAACCCAATACCGTTTCAGACAAATGGCTATCCAACATCTTCTTAAAGACTTCCAGTGTTAGAGCATTCACAACTTCTGGAGGCAACTTCTGTTACACTGATTAATTGTTTTCACTGTCAGGAAATTTCTCCTTAGTGCTAAGTTGCTTCTCTGCTTGATTAGTTTCCACCCATTGCTTCTTGTTCTAACCTCAGGTGCCTTGGAGAATAGTTTGAGTCCCTTTGTCTATGTTTGTTTGACCTTTGTCTTATGTTTTGTTTAGACTCAAGACTGAGTCTTGAGTTGAGTAGGCCTCAACTTTCAAACATCATTGAGCCCAGAATTTATGTTGCTAAGTGCCCCATTTTACAGCTTTTCTTGCCACAGTTAAGTAAATCCCTGCAGTTGATAAATCAGTAACCCGGTTGTTAAGTGAATCTGGTTTCCCCATTGACTTTGCTTGTCAAAAGGCCCCGGGACATTGAAGCTGTCATAAATATGAGAAAGTTGCCAAGTCTGTATTTTGATCATGTGACCACAGGGAGGCTGAAAAGTTTGTAAATGGGAAAAACGCTCCTGTCACTTTTTTCAGTTGTAACTTTGTAGCGGTCACCAAACAAACAGTTGTAAGTTGAGGACAATGTATTAGGTGGCTAAAAATAATAAAGGTGGGATAAAAAAAATATCTGATCAGTTTGCCAATGTACATGACAGTCATGCAATTGGAGGAAAGGTGGAGATTACATTTTGTAATACGGAGTTTAAATTTAGTGTAATGTAAAATATTTTACCATGCAGTCTAATATTTTCTACAATCCATGACCAATTTTATCTGCTTTACCTCTTTATCTTTCACCCAGGTCATTGCTGGGTTTTACTGCTGTTTTGTTTAAATTTTACTAGGTCAAACTCTTGGTCAAGCAAGATGATGACCTCGAGGTTCCTGCCTATGATGATATTTTCAGGGAGGAGGAAGAGGAGGAGGATTCTGGGAATGAAAGCAACGGATCAGAGCCTGCAGGAAAACGGAGGCGATTTGAAGAGGTTAGATTTGAGCCAATTAAAATGAAACGGCATTTTAAAGGAAAGTCATATTTATAGATTAAGATAATTTAACAGGGACTGTGCTAAGAAAAAGAAGATGCAACAAAGTATACGAATATCAGGGAGTAAAAGTGATATTTAAAAATATTTGCTCCCTTGTTCATGGCTATCTTGTATCATTTGAAACTAACTCAAGTTGTAACTCTTAATCTTTTAAGGAATGTTTTTTTTTTAAGTTAAAATTGTTTCATTGTCAAATGTTACACTTCTTGTCCACATTGAATCAATTATATTTATTTGTAGGGTATTTTCCCTAGGCATTAATCATTGTTTATCGTAATCTTTCCATAGGAAGTGGTAGAAAGAACAATGAAAAGACGCGAAAGAAGAGAGTGGGAGGCACGCAGGTACATAGGACCCAAGCCATCTGCTTACTGGATATTGTTGTGGCTGTCCAGCAACCAGTGAAGCTGGCAGCAGATTCGGACAGTGAGGAGGTTGGGGAGGAACCTGGCCCAGTCCTGGAGTCTGGGGAAGGCTCGGAGGAGGGCTCTGAATCAGAGGCAGAGATTGGGCCAAGGCCGTCTGGCAGTTATCAGCTGCCTTCGGAGTCAGACATCAGTGAGGCAGAGGAACAGCTGGAGCCTGTTCCCAGTGTTCTCATGGGCAGAGCTGCCAGAGGAAGGGGACAGCTAAGGAACGAGGGTCGACTTAAGAGTAAGGCCACAGGTGGACGATGAATGGCCCCTCCCAGAGGAAATAAAAGATGAGTGAAAGGGGAGTGGAGTTTGCAGTAAACAATTAGTTGGCTTAATTGGTTTGTGACTCTTGGAGACTCCTTGCCAAGTTTTGCAGATATTGGCCTGGCAGCTCTCCAAGCCAGATAAGGTCTGTGACTGTAAATCCTCCTTTGAAAGACTTTGCTGTATGTGAATGAGCAGAATTGACAGTCAATTAATAAAAGGGTTTTTTGTCGTGACATGGAGTTTGCTTCATGCTCTCAGGAAGCCTTGGTCAGAATAGATATTTCTATTTATGATCATAGCAGATCATGTTGCTGATTTTTCCCCCTCTCTTTATTTAGACAAGAAATTCTTTTTGACTACGAACAGTATGAATATCACGGGACATCAGTACGTATCGAATCTCCTCCTCACAGTACGATTCATTACTTTTTTAAGTAAAGGAGTTATTGCATGATAAGGTTTCTTAACTTCTAGAAAGCTAACTTAAAGGATTTGCACCATCTTCCGTGGAAATCCACCTGGTTTTTGAACAGCTCCTATGCGGGTATCCTCAACCTACAACAGTTCATTTAGTGACCGTTCAAAGTTACAATGGCACCGAAAACCATTTTGCACGCTTAACGACTGTTGCAGCTTTCCCATGGTCATGGGATCAAAATGTGGACGCTTGGCAACTGACTCGTATTTATGACCATCACAGTGTCCTGGGTATGTGTGTGTGATGTGATCCCCTTTTGCGACCTTCTGACAAAGTTAATGGGGAAGCCAGCTTCGCGTTAGCCATAACTTAACAACTGCAGTAATTCATCTGCAATGTAGCAAGAATGGTCGTAAACATGGGGCAAAATGCGGTTAACAAATCATCTTGCTTAGAATCATAAACTTTGAGCTCGGTTGTGGCTGTAAGTTGAGGACTACCTATAATCCAAAACCCTGCCAACTTTTAAGTTAAAAAAAAGGTTAATCTGTTGATTCAGGTTCTATTATTATGAGCAATGGGAAAAGGTGAGACTCGGATGGTGTACGTTGCAGAATTTATTTTTTGGCTGTGGAAGGTATCCCTGAAAAGATATGCTTTCTTTTTTTAAAAAAAAGTTTACTTTAATTTCATACATATATACCATTACATCTGAATAGAATTTTTTTGTATTGTCCATTATTATATCATTCTCTCAACCCAGAACAGCTGTCACTTGCTCTTCTGCTTTTAATACACCATATTATACCCTATTTCACCACCATCCTATCTCCTCTCCCTCTCTCCTCCCTACCTCATTTCTTCCCTCTACCATCCCTCTCTTCTCTACTTCCCCTTCCTCTTTCCTCCTCTTGCCACTCCTTCTTTCTCTCCTACCTCTCCTCTCCCTTCTATTTCCCTCTCTCCTGTCTCCTCTCTCTCCTTACCTCTACCTTTCCTTTCCACTCTCCCCAATTAATTTACATGGTGTATTTCAGCATCTGAGCACACTTCATTTAATATTTGCTGGTGTTGATAATTGCATTCCAATAAACATCTTTCATATTTATGATTTCACATACAACCTCTTTTTAGTGGGATACATATTTCAAAATTCCAATATTTGGTGTCCCCCCCCCCCTCAAAAAAGTGCTTTCTTGACAACTCCGAACAGTTTCCTCTTTATGCTGATCACTTCATCATTTCCCCTTTTACAGTCTGCCATGATGATGTTTGATTTGGCGTGGATAATGTCCAAAGACTTGAACGACATGCTGTGGTAGGTAGTCTTATATTATGCCTGGAAGCCATCTTTTACATTGGGCCCATTTTCTACTGTGGGAAAATGAGAGGGGGGGGATTATATAGAGAATGGGAGATATATAGTCAAAACAGCATTATTTTCTCAAGAGAATCAAGGACACCCTACCCTGCACCTGGAGTGGTGTGACTGGGAGGCATCTCCAGTTAGAATGGTGCCTTATTGGACCATGTGGTGGGCATGTGGGTGCTGGGCAGGGGCTTGGGTGGTGAAAACTTGGAAGCTCCCAAATTTGGATTTTCCCAGATGTGCCAATAGGACATCTCTAATAAAATGGAGCTTTGAAGGAGCACAAGCCTCAAAGTCTTCTTTCATTAGGGGTGTTGCTTGAATCCCTGGCATCTTGTTCGTGATATTGCTAATTGTCCCAAAGGTGCTTTTTCAAGAGGCAACTAGATTTTCTGATGGGGGTTCTTTTTTTTTTAAAGACGTTTCACTTCTCATCCAGGAAGCTTTTTTCAGCTCTGACTGGTGGATGGTGTGGAATGGAAGGATTTATATTGAATGTAGAACATTGCTGTGTCCCAAGGTCATGTGATCACTTCCTCTATGTGTGTGTGCGCGCATGTGAAGAGACAGCAGCCTGCAGGATGCAGGGGTCTCCCCAAACCAGTGGTCCACTTCACGGTTCCAATTCCTGAAACTGCTTCCCAATAAAACACGAAGGCTGCAGTTTGGGTGAAATGGCAATCTCTGCCTGTTCAGAGTGCTTATTTATTAGAAAAAGTTAGTTACAGCGTCATCAAAAAGGAACGTATCAAAAGACATATATAATCACACATAGCATAAGCTAAAAAGTTCACAGCCTTCTACAAATCACATCATGGCAAAGGGTGGGCAGAAGGGGGGACAGAAGATTTACAAGTTACATGGCATTGAGAGGGGGAGAGAGGGGATAGAAAGTTATAATTCAGCATAGGGAGGAGAAAGGGTATGTGTGGGAGTAGCTGGTTCACATCTTGTTACATGAGGCGGTATTTATGACCGTTAGGCCATAAAGATGTTTCTGGTGCAAGGTTTTTCACCCCTGTGTATTTGTGTTTCAGGTAGCGGAGGCTATCCTACACATAAAACACTCGGAATGAATTCTTGTTACACTTTCTTATCTTTGTTTTTCTCAGAACTGTCTATTTGACACGGCAGCTAATTTTGGCCTTGGTAAATTTCCACTAGGTTCTTAATTCAGATAACTTTGTTCTATCCTTCTTTGGCTTAGCTATTTTACCTAGCCTGTTATGGCGACAGTTTGGCTCCCACACGCATGCGTGTGTGGTGATCACATGAACTTGGGACACAGCAATGGCCATAAGCATGAACTACTTGCCAAACATCTGACTTTTGATCTTGTGATCATGGAGCTTCTGCAAAGGCCGTAACTGGGGAAACAATCCTAAGTTGCTTTTTTCAGTGCTGTTGTAACATTGAATGGCCACTAAATGAACTGTTGTAAGTCGATGACTTCCTGCCGGGGAAAAAGGAATATATGCAAGTCTCTATTCTTTTTGTTGTTGTTGTTGTTGTTGTTGTAAGGTGGGCTGTTGTTGGACTAACAGACCAGTGGATCCAAGACAGAATCACTCAGTAAGTGAAAAAGTTGATACCCCTTTTAAAATCATTGGCTTGTCCCCTGAATTCCATGGTGTTTCTTGAGCCAAGAATTGGTTCAGTTGTGGGACCTAAATCGTTCCAAAATAAACTCTTTCCTAACATTTCCCCAGAAAAACGTTTTCATTTCCTGAACTTCGAGGTAGAAAAAGAGGCGAGGGAACCACTGCTCCCATCAGTCAGTACAATATATTGTCTTTATTTTTCTTTAATGGAAGAATGAAGTACGTCACAGATGTCGGGACTCTCCAGGGCCACGTCACTCGGCATAATCATCGCAACGGGGACGAAGAGAACTCCCTTTCTATCGACTGCATGAGAATCGCCTTCGAATATGAGTATCCTTCCAAAGGGTGGTAAGAAATTGTTCAGGACTTCAGGTGCAACTTGACACACAAATGGAATTTTCACTGTGACGTCATTGGCTCAGATCAGCGATCACCCAACTGGTGGCCTGCAAAAAAATGTTGGTGGTCCACAGAAAAATTACCGTATTTTTCGGAGTATAAGGTGCATATTTTCCTCCCAAAAAAAAGGATGTAAATCTGACTGCGTCTCATACACTGAATACAGCATTTTTAGCCTACCGAAACCCCGCCCCCTTTGCAAAAATGGATGTGCAGAGGGTTTGGGAGGCTTGCAAAGTGCAAAATCGAGCAGAAAAACGGGTGTTTTTTGCTTGTTATTGGCCCCCCAACCCCCAGGAGCAATCTACAAGCCTCTCAAAGCTCTGCATGCCCTTTAAAAAAAAACCACATGCAGAGGGTTTGGGAAGCCTGCAGAATGCAAAAACCTTTTTTTAAAAAAAATTACCTCTTCAAACTCATGGTGCACCTTATATTCCAGTGCGTCTTAGAGTCTGAAAATTACGGTATTTGCTTTTTTTGTCTGTTTTGCTTTTTGTTCAGCAGATATATTCTCACCACTCCAATCATAATTATTCACCCTTAATTCTCTATGGCCTTAGCTTGTGCCTTGCCCTTTATCAGCATTGGTCTCTGTACGAAAGTCTCTGCAATACTTGTTACACATCTGCCAGCTTCAAGCTTTGGTCTGTTCAAGGCCAGAAGAGGTTGCAAGAATTCTTGGCTGACATGGGGTGAGTTAATCGGGACAGCTGGGTATTGAAAAAGAAAAAAAATTCCAAATTGTGATGATCCAGAGATCTCTATAAATGGCCATGGATGGTAACGCTGAAGGAATGAAGAGCACAGGCAGTGTATTGTATAATACTAGAATAAGGGGTCTCCTTGGCAACTTTAAGACTTGTGGACTTCCACTCCTCATGGTTGGGAGTTGAAGTTCACAAGTCTTAAAGTTGCCAGGTTTGTTGCCAAGACCCATGTACCAGAATTGAACCAAAGTCAGCTTGGTATCCCTTGTTTATCCAGAGCCTCTATTATTTCACAACCTCTGCATGTAGAAGATTCTAGGTTCAGACCCAACATTTCTGTAGCAATTAGAAAGAAAGAGAAGGAAGTGGATTAGGGGAGAGGAAGAGAGGGAAGATGAGAGAACTGGGGAAGAGGAGAAGGAAGAGGGGAAAGGAGGAGAGGAGTAGGAGAGAGGGAAATGAAGAAGAGGAAAAGGGAGGAGAAGAAAGAGGGGAAAGGAGAGAAGGATGAGGGGAGAGGAGTAGGAGAAAGGGAAGTAGTAGAAGAAAGGAGAGAGATAAATATAAAAAAATGTTATTATACAATTATAAAAATAATGCCTATAAATATGACGTACAACATTATTTAAAAGAGATTATAAATGTATGATTGAGAATATTAGGTGTGTAAAACTATGTGTACTCAAAAAGGACTAGACACAGCCAGTACATTGCTGATGCAAAACTGGAAATGTGATGTATTATTTTTTAAAAATGTACAATAAAAAATTTATTAAAAAGAAAAAAAGAAAGAAAACATCTAAAATTTTGCAAAACTCCTGCCATTGGTTGGCAAGGAATAATACAGGGACGGTGATTTGAATCCGAGTAAAACAGCTTCCGATATTGTTCAATAAAAGGCATCCTTTTCAGAAATTAACAGTACAGGTAGTCCTTGACTTATGACCACAACCTGAGCCCAAAATTTCTGTTGCTAAGTGAGGCATTTGTTAAATATTTCCCCCCATTTTCTTGTCCCAGTTGTTGTGAATCACTCTTGTTAATAACCCGATTGTTAAATGAATCTGGCTTCCCCCATTGACTTTGCTTGTCAGAAGGTGTTGTGGCCCAACAGCTGCCGGCTGAGCTGTTGGTGGAATCTGGCATTGATGAGCACTATGGGGCTGTCCTGGAGGCTGAGGAAGACTCTGGGGGGTGTTCGGAGTCAGAGCAAGGACTAGAGAATCCTGTTGGCCACCAGGTGGTGTCTGAGTCAGGGAGCAGTGAGGAAGAACAGAGGGAGGCTTTCCTTGACATACTATGCGTAGGGCTGCGATGAGGAGGGAAAAAGGTCACAGAAGGAAATAGGAACAGGTGGCTACTGATTGGCCTCTCACAGAGAGCTTATAGGTGGGGCGACGGGAGGGGAATTTTGCAGGAAACAACCATTTTCTGATCCAGTCGTAGAGAAAGATTGAGAAAATTTCGTGAGTTCAAGCCTTGTTTCGTAGAGATAGCTTTCTGGGCTCCCAGCCAAGGGGTTGCTTATCTCCCTCCTTAGTTGTGGCAGACAGCCAAGTCTGTGTCCATATATATTGTAGAGGTTTGGGGCAGAAGGTCGCAAAAGGGGGATCGTATGACACACCGCCAGTTGCCAAGCCTTTGAATTTTATTCATGTGACTATAAGGATGCTGCAATTGTAAGTGTGGAAAATGGTCCTAAGACATTCCTTTCAGTGCTGTTGTAACAACAGACACTAAATGAACTGTTGTAAGCTGAGGACTATTTCACAATAAACAGGAAGAGATTGGCAGTGTCTTAGTTCAGTGTGTCAGATGAATCTTTTGGGAAGTGTTCCTGCCATCATTCCCCAGGTACTTAATTCCTTGTTTGTTTTTTTTTAAGGTTGCCTTTAAAGCAAGTCAAACAGAAATTTCATTCCATGGACATGTCCTTGAAAGAGAATCTTCGGGAAATCATTGAGGAATCTGCAAATAAGTTTGGGTAAATATACCTTGTTGTTGTTGTTGTTAGTTGTGAAGTCATGTCTAGCCCATCGCGACCCCATGGACAACATTCCTTCTGGCCTTCCTGTCCTCTACCATCCACTGGAGTCCATTTAAGCTCGTGCCGACTACTTCAGTGACTCCATCCAGCCACCTCCTTCTTTCGCCCCCTTCTTCTTTTGCCCTCCATTGATCTGGCATGAGGCTCTTCTCCAGTGAGTCCTTCTCATTAGGTGGCCAAAGTCTTTGAGGTTCCTCTTCAGGATCTGTCCTTCTAAACAGCACTCAGGGTTGATCTCCTCTAGGACTGACTGGTTGGATTGCCTTGCAGTCCAAGGGACTCGTAGGAGTCTTCTCCAGCACCAGAGTTCAAAGGCCTCCATTCTTTGGCACTCAGCCTTCCTTACGGTCCAACCTTCACAGCCATCCATTGCAACTGGGAAAACCATAAACCTTGATTAGGCACCCTTTTGTTGGCAGGGTGATGTCTCTGCTTTTTAGTCTGCTGTCTAGATTTGCCATAGCTTTCCTCTCCAGGAGCAAGCGCCTTTTAAATTCTTGGCTGCGGTTCCCATCTGCGGTGAACTTGGAGCCCAGAAAAATAAAATCGTCACTTTTTTTTAATGATACAGAATTCTGAGCTGATGTTCTCATATATGTATTTATTGGTAAAATTTATAGGCCATCTTACCTCACGATAACTCGGTGGCTTAACAATCGTAAAAGATGAAAACCATATGTTAAACGACAAAATTTAATACAAAAAGCCAAACATTACGGCTTGCCACAGTGTGGGATTGTTTGAACATCTCCATTGACTTCGTTTTTGTTTTTCAGAATGAAGGATCTGAGAGTGCAAACCTTCAGCGTCCATTTTGGTTTTAAAAATAAGTTTTTAGCCAGTGATGTCGTATATGCCACGGTGGCGTTGATGGAGAACATGGAAAGGGAGGAGAGCCAAACTGATAATTTCATCAAGGCGCTGGATAGTCTTTCCAGGTAATATATATCACCCACCCACACACACACACACACACACACTGTAATCCATATGTTGAAGAAGCCAGCTTAGGAAATGTTGCTACAGGGCAGTATTTCTCAACCCTGGCAAACTTGAAGATGGTAGACTTCAACTCCCAGAATTCCAGAGCCAAGCAAGCTTGCTGGAGAGTTCTGGGAGTTCCCAGAATTCTTGAAGCTCGCAGATCTTCACGTTGCCACTGAAGGAAAGGGCAAAAGATCTAAATGTCAGGCCTGCAGCCATCTTTTCTTTTGGATCTTTGGCCTGCCACCCTTTCTATTATTCTACTATGCATTTTCTATTGTGGGAAAATGGGAGGGGAGGATTGTACGGAGTGAGATGATATGTAGCCATAACAAAATTCTTTCTAGAAAGCCAAGGTCATCCTTTGTCTCTGCACCCGACCGGAACTGGATAGGTGGAACTGCCAGCATGGCAATGGGAGATTGGACCATGTGATGGGCTTGTGGGTAGGGGGGAAAGATCTTAAACTTTCAACTGGGTGGGGAAAACTTGGAAGCTTTCAGATTTGGGTTTTCCCAGTTGTGCCAAGATGGCTCTCTTAATAAATTGGAACTTTGAGCAATATGTTACCTTGGATTCTGATTTACTTTTGGATGCTATTTGGAACCCTGACACTAAAATTTATTTATTTATTTGTTAAATTTCTAGGCCGCTCAATCCCGGAGGACTCCGGGCCACTTTACAAAGAAAGAAAGAAAAAGAAAAGCAAAATGAAAAAAATAATAATTTAAAAATTTCCAACACGCATACATTTCTAATTGGGGCTGGACCTTAACAATAAGGTCAACAGCCCCAGGCCTGCCGGAACAGCCAGGTTTTGACAGCTTTTCTGAAGGCCATGAGAGTGAAAATTTTAGTCTCTCTATTCTCTATTCCCAGAGAACTAACCATATTGAATTCTGCTGTATAGTGCAATATTAATGCAATATCGGGGTTTTTTAATTCAATTGTCTAGAATGTGAAGGATTTGTGCTTTGTTTTATTTTTTTTTATGCATAATGTGTCAGGTTCCCAAGTAATTCCTCAAAGTTCCATTTTATTAGAGATGTCATATTCGCACATCTGGGAAAACCCGAATCTGAAAGCAGCCCGGGTTTTCCCCACCCAAAAGGAAGTCAAAGTCCCTTCCTCTACATCCACACCTCCATCTCTTGGTCCAATCCATCCACCGTCCCAACTGGGGATGCCTCCCAGTCACACCACTCCAGGTGCAGGCCGAACGTCCTTGACTCACAGAGAAAAGAATGTTGTTTATGGCTATATATCACTCCAACTCCATCCAATCTCCTCTTTCGTTTTCCCACAGCTTGCCCTTCCATTAAGTGTGGCAGCCCTAAAGATCCAAAGTAAAAGATGGCTTCCAGGTCTGACATAATGTACACTGAAGATTGGCATTTAATTTCATTGCACGAGGTGCAATGACAATAAACTAAACTAAACTATAGAAAAATATTATTTGCAGACGTTTGCAAATGCACGAGAAAGAACGGAAACAGCTGAGCTAGGAAAATCTTCAGCTTGCTCAGGGTGGAACAATTGTGTGCATTGGAAACTTAAGGTTCCTAAGAACAAGGAACAGATCATCAGGCTAATATACACAGTATATAGGTTTTGTAGATATGTCAAAGGCAATGGTTTGAGAAAAGAGGAACTTTGGGGGTGTCAAGTACGATTGTATTTTTCGGACTATGATGCACCGGTGTATAAGACACAGCAAGATTTCGAAGATGTAAGTAAGAAAAAGGTTTTTGTGCTCCCTGACCCCCATGAGCACTCTGCAAGCTTCAGCGGGGCTGGGGGAAGGCAAAAATGCCCCCATTTTTGTGAAAAATGGGCCTTTTTTGCAAAAATTGGGGCATTTTTGCCTTCCCTCATCCCTGCTTGAAGCCTGCAGAATGCTCCTGGGGGCTGGGGGAGGACAAAAACGGCTACGTTTCACAAAAATGGGATGCAGGGGTGGGGCTTCAGGAGGCCAAAAATGGCTGCATTCGGTGAATAAGATTCTAAGAATCTTATGAATGACTTTCCTTCTGGGTAAAAGCAGTGTCTTCGTTTTGCTTCTCCTTCCAGGGGTAATCTTGACCAGTTGCTTCAAGGACTGCAGCTGGCCAAAAAGCAGCTGTGCGCCATCCAGCAGACTGTGGCCAGCTGCATCTGCACCAACCTTGTCATCAACCAGGGACCGTTCCTGTATTGCTACCTCATGGAGGTGAACATCCCCTTGCACTCACACCTTTCTCCTGTCCATTCTATACTATTCTGTGTGTGTGCGTGTTTGTGACTCTGTCTTGTCTGTCTGTCTGTCTCTATCTATCGATCGATCGTATCTACTATATATCCATCTGTCTATTATCTATTAACTGTATATCTATCTAACTGTCTGCCATTTTTCTCCATCTATCATCTATCCATCTCTCCATCCATCATCTATCTACCTACTGTATTTTTTGGAGTATAACACGCACCAAGGTTTTGAAGAGGCAATTTTTTTCAAAAAAAAGTTTTTGCACTCTGTAGACCTCCCAAAAATGGACTGTTTTTTGCAAAAACGTGCCCATTTTTTTCTTCAAAAAAAAGGCATGTATAACCTTTAGGAGGCTTGTGGAGTGCTCTTGGGGGCTGGGGGGGACAAAATTGAACAAAAAACGGCCCGTTTTTCACTCATTTCTGCCCTCCCCAGCCCCCAGGAGCACTCTGAAAGCCTCCTACAGGCTCTGCATGGCCATTTTGGTGAAGGGGGCGGGGTTTTGGGAGACAAAAAATGCTGTATTCAGTGTATAAGACGCACCCAGATTTTCAGCCTCTTTTTTGAGGGAAAAGGGTGCATCTTACACTCCGAAAAATACAGTATTTATCTATCCATCCATCATCTATTTTAATTTTCTATCCATTTACCTAGTTATAAATATTTCTTTTTCAGGGTACCCCAGATGTGAAATTATTCTCCAGGCCAATATCCTTATGTCTGCTCACCAAGTGCCTGCTTAAATCCTTCGTTTCTTCGGTAAGTAACCTATTCATTTACCATGCAGCCTCCATTAACAACTTTTTTTTGAAGCATGACATTTAAGCCACATTAACCAAAAATATCCTGAACAATGCCCAAACTAGATATCACTCAGAGACCATAAAGTTTGCTTTTAAAAAAGAGAAGTATCAATGCTTCTCTTAACGTGCGCGCACACAGAGAGTTTTGTAAAGAGGAAGTTTCCTTGAGATTTCATAAGGATTGGGTGAAAAACTAAAAATTACAGACTTCCTATCTGATATCATTTCTGTAATACACTCCAGGAATGCCTTTTTAAAAAATAAAATAAAAATAAAATATGCACATTAACTGTTTTAACATCCTGCCTGGTTTGGCCCTAAATTAAATTATTCAGTGCTTTAAAATAAGCATGAAAGACAATGAAATAAGAAGAAAAATGCAGGATTCCCAGCATTAGGCTCTTCTCCAGGGAGTCCTTTCTTCTCATCAGGTGGCTGGTTGGATCGCCTTGCAGTCCAAGGGACTCGCAGGAGTCTTCTCCAGCATCAGAGTTCAAAGGCCTCCATTCTTTGGCGCTCAGCCTTCCTTATGGTCCAACTTTCACAGCCATCCATTGCAACGGGGAAAACCACAGTCTTGACACACTTTTGTTGGCAGGGTGATGTCTCTGCTTTTTAGTATGCTGTCTACATCATTATCCATCCATCCATCTGCTATAATCTGGTGCTAACCTTACTTGGATAACTATTGAGGGTGGCATCTTAAAAGCATTTTAAATTGTTCCAAACTATTTTTATGGTTGCGAGGTATGTCAATCTCCGTTTTAAAAGCAAGGGAGATTTTTTTAAAAAAATCTCAAAATTAACAGTGCAACGAGACTGCAATGGCAGGCAGTGGAAGCAAAGTCTGTTTAGGATGCTTAACAGTCACATCTTTCTCCAGCCTTTTCTTCTATCTGCAATCTTCCTCAAGATAGTTTAAATCCTCAAATTTGTCCTTTGTCTGTACTTCAAACAAAAAACACCCCAAACCCAGGACGTTGGTCTTAAGATTCCGCCTTTGAGCGTCGTCTAATCCTTTTAGACTTTAAACCCCTTTTTTGATTTTTTTTTTTTTTAAGACCAGAAACAAGCGCTGCAAACTGCTGCCCATGGTTATGGCTGCCCCCATGAATCTCGAGCAAGGGACGGTGATCATGGTTGGGACCCCGCCTCACACAGAAAGCTCCGACAAAAAAAAGTAAGGGCTTTGTCTGATTATTCCTAACGTGCAGGAGGGTCTCTTTGATCTCAAATTCTTTTTTGAGTGGAGTGAAGATAGGCCTGCTAAGAGCAACTGTTCCAGCCACAGAATGGAACTTCTGGAATGTTATGGGCTCAAGCATGGAGACTAGTAACGTGTGGTGAATGAAATCAGAAACTTAGTTTGCAAGTATCTCACCAAGATGTGTTGTTCTCTCTTTCTAGCTTTTTTGGGAGAGCGTTTGAAAAAGCTGCCGAAAACACCAATTCTCGGACTTTACACAACCACTTTGACATGTCTAGTGAGTCAAATTCCTTGGAGCTATAAATTCTGAACTGATTCTTAATATGTCCTGATAAGTTTTTTTGTCAAAATATTCTTTTTAAAGGTAACGTCCAAGTTTCTCTCTCACCCTAGATGTTTAAATAGTTCGGTTTCTTTTTGTACTGAAAGCTTTCATGCTCACCTACATGCATATGCAGGTAGTCCTCAACTTACAACCACAGCTTGTTAATTGAATTTTGTCCCATTTTGCGACCTTTCTTGCCACAGTTGTAAAAGAAATGTAAAAAAGTATGTAAAATGCATAAAAATGTAAAAAAAAAGATGTTGAGATTCTAAAAAGAATGCAGAGAAGAGCAACAAAGATGATTAGGGGACTGGAGACTAAAACATATGAAGAATTGTTGCAGGAACTGGGTATGTCTAGTTTGATGTAAAGAAGGACTAGGAGAGACACGATAGCACTCTTCCAATATCTCAGGGGCTGCCACAAAGAAGAGGGAGTCAAGCTATTCTCGAAAGCACCTGAGGGCAGGACAAGAAGCAATGGATGGAAATTAATCAAGGAGTGAAGCAACCTAGAACTAAGGAGAAAATTCCTGACAGTTAGAATAATTAATCAGTGGAACAACTTGCCTCCAAAAGTTGTGAATACTCCAATACTGGAAGTTTTTAAGAAAATGTTGGATAGTCATTTGTCCGAAGTGGTGTAGGGTTTCCTTCCTAAGCAGGGGGTTAGACTAGAAGACGTTCAAGGTCCCTTCCAACTCTGTTATTCTATTGTAAAAGTTGTTAAGTGAATTGCTGCAGTAGGTAAGTTACTAATCTGGTTGTTAAGTGAATCTGGCTTCCCAGTTGACTTTGCTTGTCAGAAGGTCACAAAAGGGACTATGTGACCCCAGAACACGGCAACCGTCATAAATCTGAGTCAGTTGCCAAGCATCTGAATTTCTATCACATGACCAGGCATCAGTTGCAAGTGTGAAAAAGGGCCATAAGTGCCATCGTAACTTTGAACGGGTCACTAAATGAACGGGTATAAGTTGAGGACTACCTGTAAACCAGTATCACTTGGTGACCAGGAGGCCATCAATTGCTTAGTTGCAGGCAGTGACAACAATGCAGCTTAGTATCTAAATGATGCTAAATGAATTTGCATAAGCTGCTTTAAAAATCTGAATTGATTCTTAACAACATATTAATATCTTAAGAAGGATATTAGACTGTTGATTATTAATGATCTGAATGTCTATGGAGATTTTGAGTCATCCAAGTCACAGTTGTGCCAAAGGTGCTTTTTTCAAAAGGCAAGTGGGCTTTGTTTTTCCTTGAAGATGTTGTTATGATCCGCCAATGCAGCTGGGAGAAGATTCGGAGAGTGAGGAGGTTGGGGAGGAACCTGGGCCAGTCCTGGAGTCTGGGGAAGGCTCTGATGAGGGCTCTGTGTCGGAGGCAGACAGGGGGCCAGAGCCCTATGCCAGTTATCAACTGCCTTCAGAGTCAGACATCAGTGAGGCAGTGTGCACAGAGTTGCCAGGGGAAGGGAACAGCTGAAGAACAGGGGTCAACTTGGGAGTAAGGCCAGACAATGAATGACCCCTCCCAGAGGAAAAAGGAGCAGAAAGGGAGTGGAGTTTGGAGGAGACAATTAGTTCGCTAATTGGTCAGTGACTCCATTCTGCAGATATCAGTCTGACAGCTCTCCAAGCCAGAGAAGGTTTGTGACTAAATCCTCCCTCGAAAGACTTTGCTGGATGTGAATGAGCAGAAATCACAGCAAATTAATAAAAGGGTTTTTTGTTGGGACATGGAGTTTGTTTCATGCTCTTGGGAAGCCTTGGTCAGAACAGACTTTTCGCTTCTCATCCAAGAAGCTTCTCCAGTTCTAACTAAATGATGGAGGATATAATGTAAATCCTTCCATCCTCCATCATTCAGTCAGAACTGAAGAAGCTTCTTGGATGAGAAGCGAAACCTCTTCCAGGAAAAACAAAGTCCACTTGCCATTTGAAAAAAGCATCTTTAGGACATCCTTCAGAAAGTGTGCTCAGGATAATGAATTATCCATCTGACACTTATTTCCTTTATTCTTTTAGTAATCGAATTGAAAATGGAAGACAGGAGCAAATTTCTCGATGCCCTTATTGCTCTTTTATCCTAATGGTAAGCTGTTGAAGATCGTTAGTTGTTTCTCTCCCACTCTGGGGAAAAATTTTAGAGCCACTTACCATATTTCACATTGTGGCACTTGTTATATTTGGAAAGGTTTTTCTCTTCTTGGTGGAAGGGAACTGATGCCTTGCCATCTGTGTGTTTTATTTTGTACATATGAATCTGTAAATACCTTGTGTCTACCAAAACTTTGTCTAGATTTTATGTAAGCCTGTTTTAAAACGCTTTTAACAAGTTTTAGTGTAACCAATGCCAGTTTGTGCTTGGGAAAATGAAATCAAATAAATTTTTAAATTTTCTATCTTGTTTCACATAGGACCCTTTCTTATCTAAAGTGCATTATCACACGGTATCATTATCAATATATTAAAAATAATTACAATGGGGAAAGTTTCCTTTTAATGTGGCTTCTACTTGTATTGGTATTGGCTGAAAGACATGACAAAACATTAAAAAGTTTGTTACTCAATTGTGCTTGGTTCACATATTTTTAAATTTTATCTGTAACTCAACTTTTCCTTGCTTGTAAATCATGGTTTTCAGCCAAATTTATTGTGTGAACTCAACTAGTTGGGTTATATTGGGGGGGAAAAACCATGGTTTTCATGAGTGTTTGATCAACTGAATTGGCTTATTACTATTCTTATAACTTCCTCTTTTTTTCTGAGTTTTATCATAAAAGAGGATTTCACCTGGGGCAACTCATACTGCAGCCCTGGTCAAAGGGCCCAGCAGAGATTATACTACCTGAGACTTCTCAGGAAACAAGAACTGAATGAAAACTTCTGGTGACCTTCTACTGTTGCACCACAGAGAGCATTTTAACTCACTGCGCCTGTGTCTGGTTTGCCAATTGCACAGGGGCAGATAGGACAGCGCTCCAGAGGCTCAACATCATTGCCCAGAGGATCAAGGGTTGCCCTCTCCCCTCTTTGGAAGAGCTTTATAGCTCCCACTGCCTTAAGGAAGCTCAAAACATTCTTAAAGATCCATCTCATCCTGGGCACCCTTTTTTTTTTGAACTATTACCATCTGACAGACAGTACAGGGCAGGGGTCAGCAAACTGCGGCTCTGGAGGCTCTTTCCTCCCTCTGCTGCGGCTCCGTCACCAGGTCGGCGCCACAATTTTGAGAGGAGCTTTGTGTGTGGGGCGGGTGCTAGGAGAAGACTCTATGGCAAGGGGAGGGTTTTCCAGTTGTCTCCATAGGGTTTTCGGTTATGACAGAGGAAAAAGTACGCCACGCTAGGAGGAGACTCTATGGTGGGGGAACTGAACTTCCGGTCAGCTCCAGAATTGAACAGGGGGCTTCCGGTTAGGACCTTTGTGGCTCCCGGTGTTTTCTTTTCTGTGGGAAATGGGTCCAAAGTGAGTGTTTAAGTTTGCCGACCCCTGGTATAGGGCAATAAAAGCAAGGTCAAATAGGCTGAAAAACAGCTTCTATCCCAGAGCAGTAACTATATTGAATTCTACTGTATAGTGCAATATTAATGCAACGTCAGGGGTTTTCAATTCAATTGTGTAGAATGTGAGGGATGTGTGTTTTTGTTTTATTTATTTATTTATGTATAATGTACACCGAAGACAGCATTTAAGTTCATTGTACGAGGTGCGATGACAATAAAGTAAACTTAATTTTTTGCAATTTAAGGATCTAGCTAGATTTGAAGCGATAACAGACAATATTCACGGAAAAAGTGGCTGGATTTGCACCACATGCCGAGTTCCAAACTAGGGCATTCATTTGATCTACTATGGGGCTCCCCAAAACTTGACAACCTTAAAACTTGTGAACTTCAACTCCCAGAATTCCCCAGCCAGCCATGCCAGGTTGCCAAATTTGGAGACCTCTGGCCTATATAATATGCAGGCTCAACCAGGTATTGTGCACAGATTATGCTCGCTCGCCAGCTGCAATAAGGACCAGAACCTTAAGTGGTGTGGACATTTCGCTTAATGTCACGTGTCCATGCTGACTGACAACATCCTTTCTGACTGCGGTTGTTAAGCAAATCACGGGTCGTTAAACACAACATCATGCAACTGCACCTTAGGACATCCTGCTCGTTTCCCCATTGACGGAATGTGATTGTGTGAGGTTCTCAAAATGGCGATCCTAAGATTGAGGTTCTCTGTAACCATGCATGCCAGTTACCGATTAATCGTGATTGTGCATTGTTATTGTGGGAATGTTGTGACGGCTAGAACTTGAGGACTGGTCACCAGTGTCTTTTCCCACCAGCATCGTTATAACTCTGAATGGTCCTTGAACAAGCGGTAGCTTGTTAGGTAGATTAGGACTACCGGTCTATGCTTTATGTCAATCTTTAGCAAGCTGGTTGGGGAATTCTGGGAGTTGAAGACCTCCTGCCATCTTCACGTTGAGAAGCACAGCACTAGAATGTTGTACCTATGTATCACAACAAAGCAACACTGATACCGTCTAAGGATCTCAAAGACAAGGATGACTTTAAAAAAATCAAACAGATATTTCAGGACCTTGGACAGAGTCTCAATTCAAGGACTGAAGCTCCTTTCTCCAGGAAGAGTCATTTCTCCTGACTATCTCTTTCCAGTCCCATCTTTTTTGTAACTTGTTCTACCTTTATTACTTTTCAAGCAACTCAAGGCGGCGAACATACCTAATACTCTTTCCTCTTGTTTTCCCCACAAGAACAAACCTGTGAGGTGGGTTGGGCTGAGAGAGTGATTGACCCAAAACCTAAGGGAGGACTAGAACTCACAGTGTCCTGGTGATTAGCCCAAAATCATCCAGTTGGCTTTCATAACTAAGGCGGGACTAGAGCTCACCATCTCCTGGTGATTGCCCCAAAGTCACCCACATGTCTTTCCTGTGTAAGGTGGGACTAGAACTCACCGTCTCCTGATGATTGCCCCAAAGCCACCCAGCCAGCTTTCATGATTAAGGTGGGACTATAGCTCCCAGCCTCCTGGTGATTGGCCCAAAGTCACCCAGCTGTCTTTCATGACTAAGGCAGGACTAGAACTCACTGTCTCCTCCTTTCTAGGCCAGCACCCTGACTTCTACACCAAATTGACTTTTCTATATATCCATTAGAAAAAGGAAATTTTATGGTCTTTCTTTCATTGACCACACATATTATTGGTATAAATCTTTTTGGTAACTTTCCTCAGATTCCTCTTTCTCTTTACCATAGTTAATGCAATAACCTGTTTGTTTTATTTATTTATTTCTGTTTATTTTCTATATGCGACTTCAAATACATTTTGATCCCTCATTTATTTCATACCAGATAAAGTGGCAAGAGGAGCAGTTGTTGCTATAACTATCAGATGCTCTATGGGCCAATTACGAAGGATTTCTGGCTTTTTCTATTGAAGCTAAATAATCAGGCTTGTGCTTTCTTTTGTAATTATGACCGTCGTGTTTACAGTCGCTTTATAGATTGTAAGATCTTCCAGCTCAAATGCCGTGACTTGCAACAGGAATCAATACCCTATTACTGTGGAAATGTAATCCTGTTCTGCAGAATTCTCTTTGTAGTAAATAACAGGTCCCTGTAGTATGTGTGGAATTTTAAAGACTACCAGCTGATAACCTGGTGTTGCCCGCTTATTTATTTATCCCAACCCTTCCTCCATGAACATTGCCACAATTTCTAATTTTGGATTTTCCCGCTTACCAGAGGGAGCCCCCCTTGTGGAGCACTGTGAAGCCATTACCATGGCAACTCCACAGCGCTGTACAGTAGAAGCCATTTTAAGGCTGTACGGTAGAAGCCATTTTAAGGCACAACAGGTTGTATCTTAACAGAACCCACACCCCTAGAGGTGTCTTACCCCCACAGTATTTGTTTGCAGAGAGTTAAGTCATCTGTGTACCAAGTTTGGTTGAAATCGTTTGAGGCGTTCCAGAGTTATGCTGGAACACACACACACACACACACACACACACACACACAGAGCCATTTTTACACACACATCAATTTACACACACATCATTTTATAGATATCTATAGATAGATATGATAGATATAGATAAAGGAACGAGAAGTCTCACTATTCTGGGTGTTCAAAAATTTTATTGTTAGTTTATCAAAATGTAACTACAAAATACGAAAGAAACAGTGGGGGGGGTGGAAAGGGGGAAGAGAAAAGTGTAGGGCAAAGAAGAACAAAGAAAGCAAAGCGTTGACTTCCAACTCCCTTTGGCGCATTAGAATAAGAGAATAGCATCAAACCTCAACTTTTTTGCTTTTATATAACAGTACAAACTAGCCATTTCTAGAACAACAAACCTATCTCATCGGCAAAATCCAAAATCAAAATCTTGGGATTTTTTTCCACCTCCAGCACAAAGTCTTGACTATTGCAACATGCTCTATGCGGGGCTGCCCTTAAAGAGGATCCGGAAGCTCCAGTTGCTGCAAAACGCAGCGGCCCGCATGGTTTTGTGCAGTCCCCAGTATGCCCTTGTAATCCCTTCTCCTGCGACCCCCTCGCCCTTTGTTCAGAATTATAAGCTGGACAAATTCGCTTCAGCAGACGCTGCCTTTGGCCGCAGGATTCTGCAAGCAGTCCATACCGACAGGTGGCCCAACCGTCTCTTCCCTCCCTACGGGGACTAGCTTGGATATGTCCCATAAGTGGATGCTATCCAGTGGCGGGTTTCAAAAATTGTTCGAACCTACTCTGTGGGTGTGGCCTCCTTTATGGGAGTGGCTTGCCGCCCATGTGGCCGGATATGAAGATGCCGACGACACTGGTCAGAACCACCAAAAATTACCTCACACACAGCACTGGCATGCATAAGAATATGATGTAAACTTGTTTTTTAAAAGGCATTCTTTGGTTTGTGTTAAAACAACTTAAACACACGGAATGTTCTGATTGCAGCACAAACGCAGTAGTTGTCCTTACCTTTCACAGAGGCACTGAGTTTTATAAATATGAGCATGATAGTGTAGAATAATCATATCCAAGGACCAGTGGTGGGTTTCAAATTTTTTTGGAACCTCTTCTGTAGGTGTGGCCTGCTTTCCGGGTCCACTGGTGGAACCTCTTCTAACCGGTTCGGTAGATTTGATGAACCGGTTCTACCGAATAGGTGCAAACTGGTAGGAACCCACCTCTGATGCTATCTCCAGCTCTACTGAGAAAGGGCGTTGGTACTTACCTGATACGCCTCTTCTAATAGAGTGGAGATAGCATCCAGCCCCGCTCTGTATGGAGACTGTTTTTCCGTGCTTACCTGGGAATAGGGTTGACCATGTTGTTGTTCGTTACCTTATTTGTGCTTGTGGACTTTCTTGTTGGTTTTGCACTACATGATTTACTAAAATTGAAGGTTGGATAACACGTGGAGTCTGTGTCTTTGTTCTTCGTCGCAAAGCTGGGTGGAATCACTCACAGAGACGGGTTATATAGGTGGCTAATTAATTATTAATCAGACTCAGTCCAATCGGAGAACGGACAGGGTTAACCCATAAGTGGATGTTATCTCCACTCTATTAGAAGAGGCGTATCAGGGTAAGTACCAACGCCCTTTTTTATGTTTAATTTGTTTTATTTATATTATTTTCCATTTCCATCAAACTGTATTTCCATACAGTTATTTGAACAATCATAATCCACATATTTGTTATTACATTCATCACAATAATGTTAATATAATTATATATTAATATAATTGCAATAATGCATAGCATCTTTGTCAAATTCTCTCCACATTACTATTTCCTCTTTTTATATCTTCTACCTTCTAACTTCTGTTCCTATTGTCTAATCATTGATAAAATATATCCCACGTCAAATATTCAGTTCCTTCTTTATCCTTAATAATAAGCGTTAGTCTGTCCATTTCTGCGCATTCTAGTATTTTCTTAATTACATTCTCATCTGATGGAATTTAATCATTTTTCCATTGTTGTGCAAATACAATTCTGGCTGCAGTTATTATATATGTAAAAAACCACATATCTTTTTATCATGTATTTCTGGTAGGATGCCCAACAAAAATATTTCTGGTTTCAAGTCTATATGCTGCTTTATCGTTTTTTACAACTAAGTGTGTATTTTCGTCCAATATTTTTTAGCTTTTGGGCAAGTCCACCACATATGATTGTATGTACCCGATGGGTGATTACATTTCCAACATTTAGCAGATCTATCTTTATTATTTTGGCCAATCTTGCCGGTGCAAAATGCCATCTGTAAAATATTTGGTACAAAGCTTGGTTGTCTTCTTGCAGATGTTTCAAAACCCAACTAGGTAACGTTATCAATGGCAGAAGGTAGTGGGGGGTTTGCTCTCTGTTGCTTACAAGCAGCTTTCCCTGTGAGCATTGGTGGGAGTTTTCCTGGTGCTTCCTTAATTAGGCTGTTTACTGTCTGAGTGAGTAGCTCCTTAATTGGGGTATTGTTTGATGCTTTTTCATTAAATGTTCGGATTAAAAAAAGAAAATTCCTTTTTTTGGCCGCCTTTCAAAATACCCTCCGTCTGGCAAAATGAAACGGGTACCAGGGTGGAGCCTCCCAGCCTAGTGCTAACAGAAAAACTTCCAGACGTTCTTAGAAATACGCATTTTGCCAACAGGAAACATTAAGAAGCGTTAAGTGCACCAAGAACAATGCGAATTTGGTCAGGGTGGGAGAACTTTTTCCTTAATTGGAAACAGAAGGCTAATCATTTGTGAGCATTTCAGCTCCCTAATTACCGTTTGCAATTTGGCAGAGGGAGAGAAGTGAGGCAAAGATTAAGGAACAAGAATGCAGAGGCTTTTATTTTTTAAGACAGGATTGAGGGGCAGGGTGGGAGATGCAGAAACAAGGGACTTTTCCATTCTGCCTTGTCCATGCGAAGAACTTAAATAATATCTAAGGCGTTTTGCCTTATGGAATTCCTTCATTCTAAACGCTCCCCGTTTTCCCGCGTTAACTTTGTGCCAAGTTTCAGAGAAGTTCTTTGGGGGAGAAGTGGTGGGAAACCACAAGATGGAGAATTCTGTTATGGTCTCCATTTCCATGGGAGGTTTTCTTTCTTTATTTTGTTTGTTTGTTTGTTTGTTTAGTTTGTCAAACATGTGCGAGATAACAGGTATAAGAGCCGAGGTGGCGCAGTGGTTAAATGCAGCACTGCAGGCTACTTCAGCTGACTGCAGTTCGGCTGTTCAAATCTCACCGGCTCAGGGTTGACTCAGCCTTCCATCCTTCCGAGGTGGATAAAATGAGGACCCGGATTGTTGGGGGCAATATGCTGACTCTGTAAACCGCTTAGAGAGGGCTGAAAGCCCTATGAAGCGGTATGTAAGTCTAACTGCTATTGCTATTGCTATAAGTATAAACATGGGCATGAACACAGGAAATGGGTATGAATAAATGGGGACAGTAGGACAGGGACGGAAGGCACACTGGTGCGCTTATGCACACCCTCTTTACGGACCTCTTAGGAATGCAGTGAGGTCCATGCTAGACAGTTTAAAGTTAAAGTTTTGGGGGATTGGGGATGTAACAACAGATTCGGGTAATGCATTCCAGGCATTGATCACTCTGTTGCTGAATATTCTGCAATCGAGTTTGGAGCGGTTTACCTTCAGTTTGTATCTATTGTTTGCCCGTGTATTCTTGTGGTTGAAGCTGAAGTAGTCATTGAAAGGTAGGACGTAGTAGCGGATAATTTTGTAAACTAGATCAGACCTTAATTGGCGTATTCTAGGTTGTTCAAGCCCAAAATTTCAAGCCTGGTGGCGTAAGGGATTCTATTGTGAGCAGAGGAGTGGAGGACTCTTCTTGTGAAATACCTCTGAACTTGCTTGTTTGTATTAATGCCCGATATATAGTTTAGTGCTGATAATGACAGGTCCAGAATTAAATATATGAGAACAGAGTCAAAAGTAGACACCCGTATATTTTTTGTTTCTCTCTTACAACTGGTAAAGGCACCTAGCTAGAAGCCAGGTGATGGTGAATTGTAGTCCCACCTTGGGCATGGGTGACTTTGGCAGAATTATTAGGAGTTCTAGTGAGTTCTAGTCCTGCCTTAGGCATAAAAAGCTGGCTGGGTTATGGGCAATCACCAGGAGATGGTGAGTTCTAGTCTCACTTTAGGAATGAAAAGAAGCTGGGTGACTTTAGGCCAGTCACTTTCTTTCAACTCAACCCACCTCACAGGGCTGTTGTGGGGAAAATAGGAAGAGGAAAGAGTATTAGATATGTTTACCTGCTTCAATTATTTATACAAATAATAAAATGATATATAAATAAACAAACCCAGGATTTCCCCCCCTCTCTGATAGCTTTTAATGCTTTAGACATGAATTTCCAAAATATATAACGATGCTTTACAGAATTAAATGATAATGCTGTTTCACACAATATGCTGAGCCTCACATCTTCATTTTGTTGGATTCGGACAACAAAACTTTGTGCTTTAAGTAGATGCTTCAATATAGCCCATGACTATTCCCTCCAGTTTGGAATAATTGTTTAATAATAAGCGAAGATTTTTTTTCAATATGTTGATTTTAGATCATTTACAGTTGGTTGATTGTATTGCGCCAATCTAGGTACACTAGGATAATGAAGTAAATTATGGCTCAGTTAAATTGTGGGTAGCCTAATTATATGTAGGGACGTGGTGGCTCAATGGCTAATATGCTGCGCTTGTCGATCAGAAAGGTGGACAGTTCGGCGGTTCAAATCCCTAGCGCCACGTAACGGAGTGAGCTCCCGTTACTTGTCCCAGCTTCTACCAACCTAGCAGTTCGAAAGCATGTAAAAATGCAAGTAGAAAAATAGAGACCACATTTGATGGGAAGGTAACAGCATTCCATGCGCCTTTGGTGTTGAGTCATGCCAGCCACATGACCACGGAGACTTCCTCGGACAGCGCTGGCTCTTCGGCTTTGAAACAGAGATGAGCACCACCCCCTAGAGTCAGGAATGACTAGCACATGTGTGCGAGGGGAAACTTTACCTAGCCTATTATATAACCTGTGGTCACTGGGGCCCTTTCCAGAGCAGAATAAGAATAAGAAAGAAATTCGTCACCCTGTTTCTTTAGATTAGTCACTAAGATGAATATCACTGCGGACCTTGTAAGCGGTTAGGCATTTCCTGCAAAATGGCTGCATTCATTTTGCACCTTGAGCAGGCAAATCGGAAGTTTCCCTCAGGATGACTGGAAGAAGAAAAATGTTTGAAAAACTTCAATGCCATGCCCTCAATTATGTTTTTGCTTGCAGGATGTGGTCTTTTCTCAAGAATTCGGTGCTCTTGACTGGACCCGGCATGCTCTGGCAGCTTAGGTAGGAAAGTGCTGGATTTTTCTAACTAAGAAAAAGGGATATGGATATGGATATAGATAGATAGACAGATATAGATATATGGGGACGCGGTGGCTCTGTGGTTAAGATGCTGAGCTTGTAGATCAGAAAAGTTGTCAGTTCAGCGGTTCAAATCCCTAGTGCCGTGTAACAGAGTGAGCTCCTGTAACTTGTCCCAGCTTCTGCCAACCTAGCAGTTCGAAAGCATGTAAAAATGCAAGTAGAAAAATCGGGACTACCTTTGGTGGGAAGGTAACAATGTTCCGTGCGCCTTCGGTGTTGAGTCATGCTGGCCACGGAGACGTCTTTGAACAGTGTTGGCTCTTCAGCTTTGAAATGGAGATGAGCACCGCCCCCTAGAGTCAGGAACGACTAGTGCATATGTGCAAGGGAAACCTTTACCTTTATCATAGATAGATAGATAGATAGATAGATAGATAGATAGATAGATAGATAGATAGATAGATAGATAGATAGATAGATAGATGATAGATAGATATAGATTTCTTTGCAAAAATTGGAAAACATTCTCTATAGCAGGCTGGGGAATTCTGGAAGTTGAAATCCACAAGTGTTAAAATAGCCAAGATTGGAGATCCCCTGCTCTACAGAGTCCCTTCCTGTAGACCCCTGCTCTATAGGGTCCCTTAACCCATGATGTGATATGAGTCTCCTTTCTCATGATTTCTTTTGAAACTACTTGATCTGGGTATTCCCCCCAAAACCTGAAGGAATTAAGTACATCACTTACGACCCATTTGGTGTGGAATTTCCATACTAAGTCATTGTTGTCATAAGTCAAATTAGACTCAATTTCATGACCATTTTTTGCAAAATGGTGTTAAGCAACCCACATGATCACTAAGTGTATCAATAGTCCTTAAGCGAATGCTGCAGTCATAAACATGAACCCATTCTTCTAAACTGACTTATTTTTGGCAGAAACCAGCAAAATAGGTTGTAATTTGCAATCTTGTGAAACATCATAACACTGCATCCAATACGCGCTAGTTGCCAATTATGTTCATGTGACCATGGAGATGGTATGATGGTCATAAGCATGAGGGCGTCATAAGTACTATGAGGGGCAATGACACTTGATCGCCGAAAACAGCAGCTGGGGAAATCTTGAGAGAAATAAAATTACTGGCCTTCACTTTTTGTTTCAAGCTGGCACTTCTCAAAAGACTGTTATAAAGCTTAAAGGTGACATTCTTGGGAGCGTACAGATTTCAGCAGGTAGTCAAGGAGCAATTGTGGACGTCACCCCAATGTCCATTTCTGGAAAACGTGTGTCTTTGGTCGCTTAAACGGGGCTGTATTTGCATTCTCTTCCTCCCCCCCCCCCCTCTCAGAAACAGCAACAGCTAACCCACTTGCTTACAGAGGTAGAATAAGATGACATTTATCTAGTTGGTTGTGAGAATGCAGCCTGATTCAGAAGAACGGAGGCCAAAATCTTTCACGGACCAGAAGTTGCCTGATAAATGCAGTGAACCGGATTTCAAAAACGCTGGTTGAGCCAGAGCGAAGAACTGGTCATTTTTAGGACAAAGAGCCACGTTTGATTTAGTGCGTGTGTCTTCTTGGGAACAATTGTGACTTGTCCTCAAGCTGCATATTACCTCCCCCTCAGCTTGGCCTGCTGCTGACACTCTGCTGCTCTGTTTCCCTCTTAACAATGGCTTATTACGTCCGCATTTGCTGGGTTCCTGCATATATTAAGCGTAACCTGGGTGTGCAAACCTTGTCATGTGAATTCCCACAACCTTAAGCCTAACCCACACTGTAGCTTGATGCAACCTGGAAACACTGGAGCATTTAAAGATTCTCAGTTGTCCCAGGTTACCCAAGAAGCAACTGGACTTCCCCCCCCCCCTTTGGAAACATTTCTCTTCCCATCCAACAAGCTTCTTCCTGAGCCAAAGAAGCTTCTGGGATGAGAAGTGAAACGTTTTCAGAGAAAAAACCCGAAGAAGTCAAGCCACCCTCTGGAAAAACCATCTGAGAGTTGAGCATTTACTCTCCAGGGCTTCCTTGAGGTTTCAGATCAAACCTGGTTGAAACCCAACCCTGGATAAGATGGAACTGTCTGACCTAATCCAGCCGGACTTTTGGGATATTCTAAATACAGGAAAACGGTCAGTCCTAGAGGAGGTCAGCCCTGACTGCTCTTTAGAAGGCCGGTTCCTGAAGAGGAAACTCAAAGACTTTGGCCACCTAATGAGAAGGAAGGACTCCCTGGAGAAGAGCCTCATGCTGGGAACAATGGAGGGCAAAAGAAGAAGAAGGGGATGGCAGAGAAGGAGGTGGCTGGATGAAGTCACTGAAGCAGTTGGCATGAGCTTCAATGGACTCCAGAGGATGGGAGAGGACAGGAAGGCCTGGAGGAACGTTGTCCATGGGGTTGTAATGGGTCAGACAAAACTTTGCAACTAACAACAACAACAAATACAGGTAGTCCTCAACTTAACATCAGTTCATTTAGTTACAAAGGCAGTGAAAAATGTGACTGACAACAATTTTCACACTTATGTCTGTTGCGGCATCCCTGTGGTCCATGTGATCAAAATTCAGATGCTTGGCATCCGACTCATAGTTATGACCATTGCAGCATCCCAGGGCTCATGTGATCCCCTTTTGCGACCTTCGGACGAGCAAAGTCAATGGGGAAGCCAGATTCACTTCACTGCCATGTGACTTAACATAACAGCCGGCAGTGACTCCCTTAACAACTTGTGGCAAGTAAGGTCATAGAATGGGGCTAAACTCGCTTCACACACATCTCGTTTAAGAACAGAAACGTGGGGCTGGATTCTGTTCGTAAGTCAAGGACTCCTTGCAAAAGTGACTTCCCCGTCGGTTGTTGCTCATTGGCGTCATCAGTCCGCCACAGCCATCAGCAACGGTCTTGTTGGAAAACTTTCTTAAAAGTTGACCATCTGTTGGTTGGTTGTAAGTCTGTTCAAGCCACATCTTTCTTTTTTTTTTACTAACATTTGGGAAAGGATATCTGTTGTGTGAGCCAGGAAAACCCTTTGCCCTTCCCTATCAGCTATATAGCCTATTATGGGGGACAATGATAACAGCCTTTCACTTCCATAGAAATAGACCTTGCCCTTATCTCCAAACAGAAGGCAAGGATGAGGGGGGAAAAAAGAAAGATAAAAGCCTTGCCAAAGGAGATAAGCGAGTCTTCCTTGCCAGATTTCCTGCGATGTTTTCCTTGGAAATGTCAGCCAAGATGTGGTCTGCTCAAAATGTAGCGTGCCAAAGCTGTCCCTACCCTCATTTTGTTCTGACCAAGGCTGCCCAAGAACCTGAAGCAAACTTCTGGTCCCGACAAAAAAACCTTTTATTAATTGACTGTGAATTCTGCTCATTCACATCCAGCAAAGTTTTTCGAGGGAGGATTTTCGATCACAGACCTTATCTGGCTTGGAGAGCTGCCAGGCCGAGATCTGCAGAACTTGGCAAGGAGTCTCCAAACCAATTACGCAAACTAATGGTCTCCTGCAAACTCCACTCCCCTTCCACTCCTCTTTTATTTCCTCTGGGAGGGGCCATTCGTCCACCTGTGGCCTTCCTCCCAAGTCGCCCCCTGTTCTTTAGCTGTTCCCTTCGTCTGGCAGCTCTGCGCATGTGCACACTGGGAACAGGCTCCAGCTGTTCTTCTGCCTCACTGATGTCTGACTCCAAAGGCAGATGATAATTGGCATACGGCCCTGGTCCCCTCTCTGCCTCCGACACAGAGCCCTCATCAGAACCTTCCCCAGACTCCAGGACTGGCCCAGGTTCCTCCCCAACCTCCTCACTGTCCGAATCTGCTGCCAGTTCTGTTGGCCGCTGGTGGGCCCCAACACATTTCTGTCCCTTAGACTTTTAATATTCCTTTTATTTGTATCCTGCTTTTATTATTATTTTTTTTACAACTAAATCAAGGCAGCGAACATATCCAACGCACCTTCCTCCTCCTATTTTCCCTACAACAGTCCTGTGAGGTGGACTGGGCTGAGAGAGAGGGATGGGTCCAAAGTCACCAAGCTGGCTTTCATGCCTAAGGCGGGACTAGAACTCACCATCTCCTAGCGATTGGTTCAAAGTCACCCAGCTGGTTTTCATGGTGCATGCGCCCCATACCTGCGCACGCAACCCCCTGCGCATGTGTCCATGACCCCTACGTGCTCCCCCACCCCTCCACATGTGCCCTTCCCGCTCCCTCGCCCATTTCTGCCTTCCTGGTTGGTGCAGGAGGCCTCCCAGGCCCAAAATGGGGCACCGGGGGGGGGGGAGGTGTGCATACCTCCATCACGGCCCTCTATCCTTCCAGACAAAGAGATGCCCAGCCTCTTCTTGAAAACCTCCAATGATGGAGCACCCACCTCTTCTGGAGGCAAGTCGTTCCACTGGTTCATTAAGAATAATCTTTATTGTCATTGTACTTAAATACAACAAAATTGGTTTGTTGTTCTAACCGTCAGCAAATTTCCCCTTATTTCTACGCCGCGTCTCTCCTGGAATTCTGGATGAAAGAAATCCTGCCGTCTGGATCTAAATGGCCTATTTCTGTTCGGCATTTCTTTGTAATCACAGTGTTTCTGTCCTGAAGGCCACTGGATGCCAGCAAAGGATCTTCCAGGCAGGCTTATAAATACCCAGCTACTACCCCATAGTTAGACTCTGCCTGGCCTCTCAGTTCCTGACTCAAATCTTTAATTACAATACAGGGCGATTTCAGCCAGCCAGCGCACGGAGGGGTGTGGGGAATATATTTCCCCATGGTAACTGGGGAAGCTTTTGAGGTTGCTTGGCTACCCAACCCTTGTTAGGCCAGTCCCCCCCCCCCCCTTACACCTCCCTTGAAGCAGAGAATGAAGCCACTGGAAATAAATCAATCCAGGGTTTGCATTATCCCCTGGTATTTGGGGACTTTAGTCTCAATCCCCCTCCCCCGTTAGTTCTCCTTGCCTTCCCCAAATAGCCTTCGTTGTGACCCTTAAGGTGGGCAGAGCAGGGAGGAAATTCAGGTTTAATTTAAACAAGGAAAAGAATAAAAGCTTTTCCTGTCCTATGTGGGGGTGGAGGAAAACGGCTCTTCAAATCCGCTTTGAGCCCTCAAGGCTTTGTCTGTTTTTATGAGTCAGAAAACTCAGAATTGAAATTTCTTTCTTTCTTTCTTTTTTCTTTTCTTCTTTCCTTCCTCTCTTTCTCTCTCTCTCTCTTATTCCCCTTCATTCCCATCTCCTTTCTTTCTTCTTCCTTTCTGTCTTTCTGTCTCTATCTTCCTTCCTTCCTTCTTTCTCTCACTCTCTCTCCTTATTCTCTTTCCTTCCCGTCTCCTTTCTTTCTTCTTCCTTTCGGTTTGTCTTTCTGTCTCTGTCTTTTTTGTTTCTTTCTCTCCTTCATTCCTCTCCTCTTTCCTTTCTCTTCCTTTCCCTTTCCATCTCTTTCTGTCTTTCTGTCTCTATGTTCTTTATTTCTGTCCTTTCCTCTCCTTTCCTTTTCCTTCCTTTCATTTCATCCTCCTTCCTTCCTACACATCATTATAAACTAACGGTAAAAATCTATGTGCTCACTAAGAGTAAAAACAATTTGATGCCGCATAACCAAACTCAGCCCTTTGGGCATCTCAAGAAGGGGCCACAGTCTATTAAAATATGGGTCATAATTGCCTTGAAAAGCCAACCTGCATTGTCCTATGGATGTACGTGCTTATCGCGGCATTCATTACGAGCTCCTTTGATTCCTGTTAGGTGATATGGAAAACTTCCCATCCAATTCTTTATATTGCTCTATATTCTAGCAAAACAAAGGGGCCCCCCAGATGAGGAATGGCAAATACATCAGCATTACGATACAACGGAAGGGGAAACGCTGTCCTAAACATTCTGTTGGGGGGAAAAAATGACCTATTATTTCCTTTTTCCTTCGCCTGGTGACTGTTGCATTTCCTGGTCATAGAACAGGCAGGTTTGAGCTGGATTTGCTAGACTATCTGGAGGATGCGGTTAAACCCTTTCATGGATAACTTTAACCTTTCATTAAGAAACGCTTGATTGAAAAGGAAAAGAAACTGAAAATAACCTGCGAGAAAAATCCCAATGTTTATCTAGTAAGATTGGTAGACGGAAACAGCCCGTCACGAGCGAAAGCAAGGAATTGTGATTAACTCTGAAATAAATGTTTTGGGGTTGTTGTTGTTGGGGTTTTTTTTGGAAGGTTTCCAACTTAGTGTGGGTCACCGGAACCAGAAGTTCTGTCTTCCGAGCTTTCGGGCTCGTGCTGGAGCCCATCCTACAGGGAGGTTCCCTGAGGATGCGCTCCGAAAGCTCGGAAGACAAAACCTCCAGTCTCAGTGACCAACACTAGATTTTAAATTCAACTTCCCAACGGGAACTCCAGCCTTCAGCTGGATGGACGGAAAACATGCTACAGGCCAAGAGCAGTGGTGGGATTCAAATCATTTAACAGCCGGTTTTCTGCTCTCGTGGCCAGCTGTGTAGGCGTGGCTGGGTGGTCATGTGACTGGGTAGGCGTGGCCAACTCAACGCCACTCACGTCGAGGGGCGCTTCGCCTCGCCTGGACTCTCATGACTGTGGATGCTAAGTGTGAAAAAAAGAATCATAAGTCACTTTTTTCAGGGCCATTATAACTGAATGGTTATTAAATGAACTGCTGAAATGCAAAGATTACCTGGACAAAAATGCAAATAGCTTCTTTGCTGGCAAAAAGCTGCCCCAAATACGAATCATTAGATTAGAAATGGGAGAAGACACACGGAAGATCGATGATAGCCAGAACCAACATGGAAAACTGATTCCTGTCTGAATACCTTCCTGTAAAATGGGGGGGGAAAACCAAAGGCTGTTGGAAGGAGATTTCTCCCAACCACTGGTTCTCCGAACTGCTTGGAAAGTTAACAAACGGTTCTCCCGGATAGGTGCGAACCGGCTGAATCCCTCCACTGGCTAGGGGTCTCCAACCTTGGCAACTTTAAGCCTGGAAGACTTCAACTCCCAGAATTCCCCAGCCTGGGAGTTGAAGTCCTCCAGGCTTAAAGTTGCCATGGTTGGAGACCCCTGTTATAGGCCATTCCCAATGAGTGGGACAAACATAGCAGAACAGGGCCTGAAACTGGCCTGTTCCTCATGCTAAGACTCTTGTATGGAATGCCCCCCAGTTGGGTTTTGAGTTCATTTCTTCCCTGAAGAAGCTTTCGTTGCTAAGGGTGCTGTAAATAAGTAAAATAATTTTTCTCAAGCTCCACCTTGTAAAATAGAGGGAGGGGGTTTAACTCTTGTGCAGGACACCTCTTCTGATAGAAGGAATGTCTGATCAGTGCCTTTTGTGCCTGGAAAATCACCATGTAATCACCCTCTTCAAATGGGTACCTGCTTCAGAAGTAAATGGCCTTGCAACTTCACAGAAGGGGGTAACAAAATGTGTGTGTGTGTGTGTGTGTGTGTGTGTTTAGAAGGGAATGGGGTGAGGGGGGGAGAGGTGGGTTGGGCTGAGAGAGAGGAACTGGCTCAAAGTCACCCAGCTGGCTTTCTTGCCTAAAGTGGGAACTAGAACTCACCCTCTCCTGGTGATTGGCCCAAAGTCACCCAGCTGGCTTTCTCACCTAACTGGGAACTAGAACTCACCCTCTCCTGGTGATTAGCCCAAAGTCACCCAGCTGGCTTTCTTGCTTAAAGTGGGAACTAGAACTCACCCTCTCCTGGTGATTAGCCCAAAGTCACCCAGCTGGCTTTCTTGCCTAAAGTGGGAACTAGAACTCACCGTCTCCTGGTGATTGGCCCAAAGTCACCCAGCTGGCTTTCTCACCTAACTGGGAACTAGAACTCACCCTCTCCTGGTGATTAGCCCAAAGTCACCCAGCTGGCTTTCTTGCCTAAAGTGGGAACTAGAACTCGCCCTCTCCTGATGATTGGCCCAAAGTCACCCACACGGTTAAACAGAACTAGAACTCGTAGACTCCCGCTTTCTAGCCTGGTGCCTTAACCACTAGACCACTCCCACCTTAGGCATGAAAACCAGCTGGGTGACTTTGGGCCAATCACCAGGAGACTGAATTCTAAATAAACTTTACTTTTCATCACAGTAGGTACGTGTACAACCTTCCCTTACGCTTTCCAGATGTGCTGCAGAGTTATAATGCAATGCATATAAAAGGTGGATTCCCCTCGCACATATGTGCTAGTCGTTCCCAACTCTAGGGGGCAGTGCTCACCTCCGTTTCAAAGCCGAAGAGCCAGCGCTGTCCGAAGACGTCTCCCTGGTCATGTGGCCGGCATCACTGAATGACGAAGGTGCACGGAACGCTGTTCCCTTCCCACCAAAGGTGGTTCCTATTTTTCTACTTGCATTTTTATGTGCTTTTGAACTGCTACGTTGGCAGAAGCTGGGACAAGTAACAGGAGCTCACTCCATTACGTGGCGCTAGGGATTTGAACCACCGAACTGCTGACCTTTCTGAATTACAAGCTTAGTGTCTTAGCCACTGAGCCACCCTTGCAACGCTTATAGATAGCACCAATTTGGAGAGCTTGATGTGGGTGCCTTCTCTTTCACACTTCCTCTCCTTACCATAACAGCCACACAACCTTGTTGAATTTGGCCAGAAAATCATCTATGCCTCCTGCTTCCTTTCCTCCCTCTTTCATCCTTGGGCCCCGTTTGCCCTTTTTCCCCTCTTTTCGTGGGTGTTGAAAAGAAACAGATCCTACTGTCCCAAAGATATCCGGCCTTAACCCACCTGCTTCTTTTCCAAATATTCTCTCCTGGGGCATTATATACACCAAATGAATTTTGAAGGTTATTCTGAGCTGTAAATTTGTTCAACTGGGACTTGAGATATGAATCGTAACTTCTCGAGGTGCCAAAACACATTCAATCTTAATCCACCGAGATCATAATATAAAGCAGGGGTGTCAAACTCAAGACCCGGGGGGGGCAGATTCAACCCCCGGGATACTTAGATCTGACCCCTGGGGCTGCCCTGGAAACAGCAAAGGACTGGCCCGCAGTGGGGAAATCAATGGGGAAGCCAGATCCCCTTAACAACTGGGTAACTAACTAATCAATGGCAATGATTCCCTTAACCTCTGAAGCCAGGAAGGTCGTAAAATGGGACAAAACTCACTTCACAAATGTCTCGCTTAACAACAGAAATGTTGGCCTCCATTGTGATTGTAAGTTGAGGACTACCTGTAATCTTTAAGGTGCTCGGATGCGTTAATATTTTCCTATCATAGGCCATCTAATTAAAAGAAGGGAGCTGCAGGACCAGAGAGAAATAAAGAGCAGAAATGCACAAGAATGATTCTTTTTGGATAGAAAGAAGTGCTAATATGTTTCCCAATAAAGTCCTTGGTTATTCAAAGCTAAATGTTTGATGCTTTTTCTCGCTGGGTTGAGCTTATCACATCATGCAACCATCCAAACCTGGAAACCAAACCAATACTTTTAAGTCCAGATTGGAAACATCTGGAAAATGACAGTGGGCTAAGAAAATATCTCCCACCCACCCCAAATACCTGGCTATTCACAGCTGTGCCTCTTGCCAATATTTTCTTCCCCAGTTAATCATACTAAGAGCCTTAGTCTTTACAGTGATGGAAGTATTTTTTAAAAATAAATCAGTCATTTAAACAAAAGGTTCAGCAAATAACATTGAAAATACATAACTTCAAAAGCAGGAAGAGAGTTGAGAAAAAAATATTGTTCGGTTTTTGTTTTTGCTTTCTGAACAAGTCGTGTTCTTTATGGATAACCACACTGAACACATGATAATGAGACATATTATCTATCTGTCTGTCTGTCTGTCTGTCTGTCTGTCTGTCTATCTATCTATCTATCTATCTATCTATCTATCTATCTATCTATCTATCTATCTATCTATTAAGCAGCTATATAGAATATATACCACAATCTTTGATTTGAGAACCCTGTTGATGAAGACTTCAGTTTTCTTAAGTTACAGTGTGAAATCATAATAATAAAAAATACAGTACCAGAATTATCCCTGCTCCAAATCCACTGAAGGGAACTAAAAATTGATGGTTACCAACAGAAAGAGAACCAGGACAAACTCTGAATTGGAAACAGACAAACACAATGTTCTCGACTGGATTTTAAAACCTCGAGGTGGATTTTTATTTGGCACACAAAAATAAAAAGTCAATATTGAAACAGGTATTTGGAAACAAAACATGCAGTCCAAATTTCATCGAGTTATCCCATAACTTAAAAGTGAGAGTTACATCATTTAAAAAAGCAACACAATGGAGCACAGACAAATGGCAAAACGCTCTAACTTTGAAGTTTGGCCTGCTGAAGACCAACAAGAAGGCAGAAAAGTTTCTTGGAATAAAAAACTGTTTTAGAGAAGAAACCGTAAAAGAAACAGCTATCTAACGATGGCCATAAAGTAAGACATGGCTATTTAAAATAGGCAGCTCTGAATGCCGAGTCATTTCTAATTTTGTTCAACGGATGTTTCACCCGATATTAAAAGAGAGAAGGAAGGGGAAAAACAAAAATAAAAGTAGTGATAGGAAAAAAAGTAAAGTTTAGAAATGGAAGAGTATATTCCCACCCCAATTCCATAAAAACTGGTGTAGGCTCACAAACTTCCTGAAGAAGTACCCACCTCTCACACCTTCACATTATTCATGGAACACAACTCTCTCTGATCGTCTCTGCAGAATACACCGCAAAGTCAGAAGACACCCACACCCACTTATATTTACAAGATTAGCCATCCCTCCCTCATCTCAGACAAGCATCAACCTCTGATTTTTGGATTCCTCTGTGAAAAACCTTTAAAGGTAAAGGTTCCCCTCGCACATGTGTGCTAGTCGTTCCCGACTCTAGGGGGTGGTGCTCATCTCCGTTTCAAAGCGGAAGAGCCAGCATTGTCCGAAGACATCTCCAAAGGTGGTCCCTGTTTTTCTACTTGCATTTTTTATGTGCTTTCGAACTGCTAGGTTGGCAGAAGCTGGGACAAGTCACGGGAGCTCACTCCATTACGCGGCGCTTGGGATTCGAACTGTCACGCTTTCTGATCCACAAGCTCACTGTCTCAGCCCCTGAACCACCACACCCCTTACTAAGAAAAATATTCAGCAATAAATCTAAGAACTAACTTTTACAAAGCTGGAATAATAGCCCAGGCGCTTCTGCTGAAGAAAGAAAGAAAGCCAAGCAGGCAGGCACTCAATGAAGGCTAGTACAATTGGAAGTCCATACAAGAGAAGGATTCTCAAAGCAAAAGGAAGAGTCTCGGGTGTGAATTTTCCATTTTTTTTGTTCTTGCTGTTTTGTTTCCCCAAATAGTCCTTCCCCTCCCTAAAGTCACAAAAGCGAGGAGGAAAGTCTTAATCCGAGGACCAGCCATCCCCTCGCTTCTTCCCCCTCCGCCAACTCTTCCCTCGGCCCCGCGACGGGCGGATGGCGCTCTTACAACAACCAAAATCCCTTAAGGCGGACGGAGTAGTTCTCAGACGTAGTTCTTCTTGTCGTACTCTCCTCCTGCCCCGTTGGAGACCGGGGCGGCGGAGCGCCGGGGAGCCGAATACTTGACGGGGAAGGTGCCGCTGTCGTCCTTCCAAGCCGAGGCTCCGCAGATGAGCGAGCCGCCCAGCAGGAGCAGCGTGGCGGCCGCCCAGCCCAGGTACAGCGCGGCGCCCATCTCCCGTTTCCTGGAGGGCTCCACGTTGGGGTCGTAGAAGTTGCTGATGATGGTGTTGGCGAACCAGGAGGGGGGCACCAGCACTAGCAAACCGCAGATGAGGAAGAGGGCGCCCCCGATGCCCGCGATCCAGTCCTTGATCTTGGCCCCGCGCAGGCAGGTGGTGCACTGGGCTCCCGTGACCGTCACCAGCAAGGCCACCAGCCCCAGCACCGCCCCGATGACCATCAGAGTCCGGCCGGCTTGGATCTGCGGGCTGAGCGCCAGGATGGAGTCGAAGACTTTGCACTGCATCTGTCCGGTGCTCTGCACCACGCAGGCCATCCAGAGGCCTTCCCAGGTGGTCTGCGACACCACCAGGTGACCCTCGATGAAAGCCGAGACTTGCCACATGGGCAGGGCGGCCACTAGGATGGACCCCGCCCAGCCCAGGATGGACAGGGTCAAGCCCAGCAGTTGGACCCCGGTAGACGCCATCCAGGTCCAAGAAACGCCTTTAGCTGCTTGCGTGCGTCTGTGTCCGTGTGTGCCTTGCTCTCTCGGCTGGCTTTCTCGCAGTCGATCTCCCCTTTAAAGCAGCGCCCTGTGCGATCTTCCCTTTCTCCTGCTACCAGTCGGGGAAATCTCCGCTTGTCCGCTTCAAACTTTCTTGGCTGATGCGCAAAGGATGCCCGTCTCGACTTTATATAGGCGCGATGCGCTGCCCGGCTGGGCGAGCTCTTGCCCTCCCCGTCGAAGGGAAGGCGCGCGAGAGACGCCCCCTCCCCTTTCTCTCTCTTCACTAGCCAATAGAAAAAAGGAATGGCTTTCCCGCAGCCAATCGGGAAGCTCGGAGGCAGAAAAAAAGTAGAATTACAGTCTCAAAAAAAAAAGGTGGGGGGGTATCAAAGGATAAGGCGGGTGAGTCAGGATGAGGGCGCTGGCGGGGTGGTGGGGGGCAGGAGAAAGTGTCTTTGGGACGCGGGGTGGAGACCCGCGCGGGTCTGACACACCACTGGCCCTTCTTCCCCTTTGTAAGGCCGGAAGGCGATGGAGAGGGGAGCGCGGGTACTTCCCAGGTTTGCAACAAGCACCGTACTGGAACACAACGACTTCGTGCGCGACGTGGGTCAGGCAGGGCAATGGGGAGAGGGGACAGGATCCGCGTCTTGCAAAATACCGTCTCTTTCTGCCCCTGATGCCCCTTGTGAGAGAGAGACAGACTGGGGGAACGACGACAGAGGGACGGACAGAGGGAGATGGAGAGAGAGACTGAGAAAGAGAGAGAAAGGATACACACAGAGAAAGGGGGGAGAGAGAGAGAAAGAGAGACGGGGGGGCGAAAGAGAGGGGAAGAAAGAAAGAGAGGGGGGAGAAAGAGAGAGATGGAGAAAGAGAGAGACGAGAAAGAAAGAGAGGGAGGGATACACGCAGAGAGAGGGAGAAAGGGAGGGAGAAGACACAGAGAGAAGGGGAAGAAAGTCAGAGAGAGAGAGAGATGGAGTAAGAGATAGAGCGAAGGAGAAAGAAAGAGAGAGAGACAGAGAGAGGGAGGGAGAAAGAGAGAGACAGAGGGACACAGAGAGGGAGAGAGAGAGAGAGAAGGAGAAAGAGAGGGAGAGATAGAGAAAGAGAGAGGCAGAAAGAGAGAATGTGTCAAAATCAGTTGATTTTATTTTTATTTTTGCAATATTATTTTCCAGCGGTGGATTTTTAAGCAGGATTTTTTGCTACCAAAAGAAAAAAATCTGTAGCCAACCAGTTGGTTGCCATGTTTTATTTAAATTTCTGGGGCACTGATAGCTTTGCTTTGCGCTATCTGTATACCCAATAATCAAGATACATTTATTTCTCTAAGGTTGCTTCCTTATGCCTAAGCATCCCCCTCAAAGGGATGCTAATATTTCTCGGTCATGACCCACAGTTTGGGGTGGTTTGTTTTATGCTCGAAAAAAAAGTGACATGACCCTTTTTCACACTCAACAACCCTTGCATCATCCCCGTGGTCACGTGATCAAAATTCAGACTCTGGCCAACTGACTCATATTTATGACGGTTGCCATGGTGTCTTGGGGGTGTCATATGATCCCCTTTTACGACCTTCTGACAAGCAAAGTCAATGGAGAAGCCAGATTTGTTTAATAATCATGTTACTAACATAACAATTGCAATGATTCTCTCCACTTCAGCTGTGGCAAGGAAGGTTTTAAAAGAAGGCAATATTCACTTAACTGTCTCTCTGAGCAACAGGAATTCAGGGCTCAATTGTAGTTGTAATTCGAGGACTGCTTGTATTTCGAATGATTTGTTTTGTGGGGAGGGGTTAGAAAGCACCCACGGTCAAAGATGTTCCTTTCTATTCTCTTTTTTTCCAAGTAGGCTTTTGAGGAACGCTTGGTCATCAATCTCCTTTGTGGGAATTATTATTATTGTTGTTGTTAATAATAATAATAATATGTGGTTAATCTTTGGTGAGATTCGCAGCCTTTGGGGCTGGTTGGTAGCTCAACAGCTCGAGTCCTAACCAAGGAACTGTTAAGGTAACATCGGAGGATATAAGCTGTTCCAAGTAGGGTTTTTTTTTTTTTTTTTTGTAGAATCAGAATGTTCAAGTCTGATAAATTTAAATTTTTCTAATAGCGAGGTAGCCCTTTGGGTATTGCTCCAAGGGCTCCAATTACAATCGGGACAACACACGATTTCTTTTTCCACAGTCGCTCAACTTCAATTTGCAAGTCCCGGTATTTTGTGATTTTTTTTCTTGATGTTTATCTTCAATTTGTGCATCTCCAGGTATTGCAATGTCAGTGAACCATACTTTTTTCTTTTTAACTATTGTTATGTCAGGTGTGTTGTTGTTGTTGCTGTTGTTGTTGCTGCTGCTGTTATTATTATTATTATTATTATTATTATTATTATTATTATTATTATTAAAAATGATTTATGAGGTTTACAAACCAGCCGGCTCCAAGATTCTAGCAGTTTTGGATTCATCTGATTTCAACCTTCCCAGAGTGCAAACTTGTGGAATTAAAATACAAAAAGGCAGATTTCAGATTAATCCAATTAATGTTAGGGAAAAACTGCTTAACGTTGAAAGAAGCTGGACAGTGGAAAGGGGGAGGTGGGTTTCTTAGCTGGAGGTTTTTAAGATAAGTGTTCTTTGGGGTTTTTTTGGGAGTAGCAGGAAAGATCTGACAGCTTCAGTGAAAGTTTTGACTCTTCCAACTTTATGATTTAAGAATTCTGGGCCATTATTTATTGAATCATTTGGTGTTTACATCATCTGCCATGCCTCTTTAGAGTTCAGCCCAGTTTTGAAATATCTAGTGTTTATCTGTTGATTCCCCCTCTAAATTGCCTGCTATCCTAGTCTTTCAGCTGTTTATAATAAAACACACAAATGCATGCACGCAGCCAAAACCAGAAGTACAAGACACAACAATCAAACAGCAGAGAATATTTGTAGCTGCGGCTTGAATTGTGGAGTCCTTGATAACTGGTTTTCTTGTAATGAAATGTCTGCCAGAAAACAACCAAGCTCAGAGAGCACCAAGGACTCAAACACAACAATGCAAAACAATTAAAATCAACAATTAAACACTTCTTTTCAAGAGTTGTGCTTTGCAAGTTGCCCCAAAACATTAGAATTGAGATGGGTAAAACTGAAATGAAAAAAAAAAAAGAAAGAAAAAACCCATAGACCTTCAAAGTGAGTCAGATTTCTCCATGTTTCAGATATGGTAGAATAAATAAAGACATTTATTATGACGAATTTATTATTGTATTTTTGTCCAAAAGACATCAAGTACAATTGTTGATGTACTTTTGCAGCCCTTCCCTTTAACCATATCTCACTTGCCAACTATAGATCTCAACTCAAAATAAAAAGTAAAGGTAAAGGTTCCCCTCGCACATATGTGCTAGTCGTTCCTGACTCTAGGGGGTGGTGCTCATCTACGTTTCAAAGCCAAAGAGCCAGAGCTGTCCAAAGACATCTCCGTGGTCCATAGTCATGACTAAACGCAAAAGGCTCATGGAAACGCTGTTACCTTCCCATCAAAGGTGGTCCCTATTTTTTCTACTTGCATTTTTCACATGATTTTAAACTGCTCGGTTGGCAGAAGCTGGGACAAGTAACGGGAGCTCACTCCGTTACGCGGCGCTAGGGATTCAAACCGCCGAACTGCCGACCTTTCTGATCAGCAAGCTCAGCGTCTTAGCCACTGAGCCACTGCGTCCCTCTCAACCCAACTCAAAATAGAGATATCAACTCAAAATAGCAAGCTTAAAAGGATTTTTTGGGACTGTGTGGACTGATTTTTGGGAATATTGGATTCTCTCGGGAATATTAAAAGATAGTCAAAATGGGAAAATGTATTGTGGTGATATTTGTCCATTTTTATTTATTGGGGGGGGGGAAGAATTATACTGATGGCAACGCCAAAAGCAACCTCCCTCCCTCCCCGGTTAGCTTGTTCACAAAGGGATGTAGTAAATATTTATGACCAGCAACGGGCCATGTTGTTATCTTGAGTTTGCAAGGGAGCAGCTACCCCACAGACCAGGCAACAACATTGTTTTGAGAACACCTAATTCCTTTTGGCAAGGAAAGATTGGGAAATCAGGGGGAGGCCGATTGTGCATTTGAAAAGTCTTGCTTTTTTCTGTTTGTTAGGATAAAGCATTAGATCTCTCTCTCCCTCTGTCTCCTGAGATATATTGGTTTGTTTCAGGACAGGTCCGCTCTCAATAAAACTAAATTTCGTGCATCTAAGCTGCTTTAAGCCCGCTCGAGGCTCAGGAAAGGGACTTTTGCTTACTAATAATGTGATCGCTGGTACAAATACATTCCAGTGAGTCTGTCGGTTATTGTCCTCAAATAGATTTTTTTTAAAAAAACCAACATCTTTGAATTAAAGAGTGGTCTTAAGTGTCCTTCGTTTCTTGCTCCCAAACGGTTATTTCTACGGTATTTTCATTTCCCATGAGCCTCTGTGGAGTTTCTCGGTCATCCAGGTCATAGTTGTCTCAAAGGTGCTTTTTTCAAAAGGCTACTGGACTTTTTTTTTTTTCCCCTGAGGAAGAAAAAGACGTTTCACTTCTCATCCAAGAAACTTCATCAGTTCTGGCAGGTTGTGACCTGCCAGCAGAGCTGGCAGCAGATTCGGACAGTGAGGAGGTTGGGGAGGAACATGGGCCAGTCCTGGAATCTGGGGAAGGCTCAGTGTTGGAGGCAGAGAGGGGGCCAGAGACGTATGCCAGTTATCAGCTGCCATCGGAGTCAGAGATCAGAGGGGCAGAAGAACAGCTGGAGCCTGTTCCCAGTGTGCGCATGCGCAGAGCTGCCAGACGAAGGGAACAGCTAAAGAACGAGGGTCGACTCGGGAGTAGGGCCACAGGTGGACGATGAATGGCCTCTCCCAGAGGAAATAGAAGAGGAGCAAAAGGGGAGTGGAGTTTGCAGGAGATAATTCGTTCGCTTCATTGGTTCGTGACTCTCCGAGACTCCTTGCCAAGTTTTGCAGATCTCAGCCTGGCAGCTCTCCAAGCCAGATAAGGTCTGTGACCGTAAATCCTCCCTCAAAAGACTTGAGAACTGATGAAGCTTCTTGGATGAGGAGCGAAACGTCTTCTTCTTCCTCAAGGAAAAAAAAAACCAAATGGTCCAGTTGCCTTTTGAAAAAGCATTTTATGACAGTTGCAAAGGGGTCATGTGATCCCCCTTTTGCGACCTTCTGATGAGCAAAGTCAAGGGGGGAAGTCAGATTCACTTAACAACCGTGTCACTAGGTTAACAATGGTAGGGATTCACTTAACAATAGCAGGAAAGTTCGTAAAACGTGGGCAAAATTCACTAAGCAACAGTCTTGCTTAGGAACGGAAATGTTGGGCTCAATTGCGGTCGTAAGTCGAGGACTAAAAAAGGCAGTGGCAAACCACTTCAGTACAATTGCCAAGAAAACTGCATGGATGCACAGGGAGTCCTCGCCTTATGACCGCAATTGAGCCCAACATTCCTGTTGTTTAAGTTGCCCTGTTTTATGACCTTTCTTGCCTCCGTTGTTAAATGAAGCCCTGCAGTTGATACGTTAGTCACCCGGTTGTTAAGTGAATCTGGCTTCCCTATTCATTTTGGTTATCGGAAGGTCGCAAAAATAGATCGCATGGCCCTGGGACACTGCAACCGTCATAAATATGAGTCAGTTGCCAAGCATCTGAATTTTGATCACATGGCCAAGGAGACGCTACAATGGTCATAAGTGTGAAAAGCAGTCATAAGTCCCTTCCTTCAGTGCCATTATAACTTTTAATGGTCACAAAGTGGGCCGTTGCCTATATGCAAAGAAAGGAATATCTTTTAAATCGGCCCAATTTAATCCTGAATTTTAAAGTTTGATAAGCAGATCTACTTTGATGCATTTCATTCATTTTGCATCCAATATTTTTTGTTTTGCATCCAATACTTTTGCTTTGCATTGAACAGTTTTGTAGCCAATATTTTTTGCTTTCTAGCCAATACCCTTTGTATCAAATGCTTCTGTTTGGGAATCAAACATTTTTCTTTTGCAATAAATGCTTTGATTCAAAATCACACAAGCAGTTAAACAGGGTTGGTTCTTCAAGCCCATTCCAGCCTCTGAATAGAATAGAATAGAATTACAGAGTTGGAAGGGATCTTGGAGGTCTTCTAGTCCAACCCCCTGCCTAGACAGGAAACCCTATACCATTTCAGACAAATGGTTATCCAACATCATCTTAAAAACTTCCAGTGTTGGGGCATTCACAACTTCTGGAGGCAAGCTGTTCCAAAGATTAATTGTTCTCACTATCAGGAAATTCCTCCTCGGTTCTAAGTTGCTTCTCTCCTTGATTAGTTTCCACCCATTGCTTCTTCTGCTACCCTCAGGTGCTTGAGAGAATAGTTTGACTCCCTCTTCTTTGGGGCAGCCCCTGAGATATTGGAAGACTGCTATCCTGTCTCCCCTAGTCCTTCTTTTCATCAAACTGGACATACCCAGTTCCTGCAATTGTTCTTCATATGTTTTAGTCTCCATTCCCCTAATCCTCTTTGTTGCTCTTCTCTGCACTCTTTCTAGAGTCTCCGCATCTTTTCTACACCCTGGTGACCAAAACTGAATGCAGTATTCCAAGTGTGGCCTTACCAAGGCCTTATACAGTGATATTAACACTTCACGTGATCTTGATTCTATCCCTCTGTTGATGCAGCCTAGAACTGTGTTGGCTTTTTTTGGCAGCTACTGCACATGCCTGGTTCTTATTTAAATGGTTGTCCACTAGGACTCCAAAGATCCCTCTCATAGTTACTACTGTTGAGCAAGGCACCACCTATACTGTACCTGTGCATTTTGTTTTTCTTGCCTAAATGTAAACCCTCACTTTTTTCACCATTGAATTTCATTTTGTTAGATAGTGCCCAATGTTCAAGTTTGTCGTCTGAGCTTTGATCACACAATCACGGGGATGCTTCAACAGCCGTAAGTGTGGAAAATGGTCCCCAGTTCCTTTTTTCCCAGTGCCGTTGTAACTTTGAAACCATCACTAACAGTTGTAAGCCGAGGACTACCTGTAGTTAGGAACTTAATTTAAAAAAGCACACACATACAACCCAAGAGTTACTGAGTGAACCGGCTAGGATGACAACATGAGAGACGTGTCCCAGAAGGCATGATATAAGGGAGCCAAACTTTCCTTATCATATCCTTCGATGTGCAATTTCAAAGCATGGACCTCCTGATTTCCCCTGCCAGTTCATGTAATGCGCTCAGCTGGTCATGCCTAAAAAGGAAGTGCGCCAGAAGGGTCCCCATTTCAACCACAAATGCTTCATCATTTGTGCAGAGAGGGAAGTGACGCAGCACACACCCATGGTACATGATCCGAATAACCATAAACAACTGTGTAGAAAGAGGATCATAAGGATGATTTGGTAATCAGAAGTTCCACCTCCAGGTTTTTCCTCGGTTGGAAACATCTGCAAATATGGGCATCTTCTCTTATTATTCCTCCTGTTCTGTATCCCATTGCAGACACAGCCAGCCCAAATGATTGATAGACGGATCTATTCGGATCAAAAATGCCAGCTAAGTAGGGGAGAAAGAAACCCCTAATGCACAGACATATAATGAGAAGTCGACTGCAAAAATATTGCAAATATATAATATTGTTTTCAGATGTCCCTATGGCCAGCAGGATTTGAAGCTCCGCTTAAGGAAAATGTTGCATTTATTTCTACTAATTAAAAAAAAGGTATAAAGTTGTTTTGTAGAAAGATGTCTCAAATAACTCGGCCTCAAATATTAAATGCGAGCAAATGAGAAATTATTTAGTATGGTTATTAAGCAACAGGTCACAAGCAGCATAATACCGAGCATTTAGGTCAGAAAGAACGGATGATGTTACACAATATAGGTAGTCCTAGAATAGAGTAGAGTAGAGTAGAGTAGAACAGAACAGAACAGAATAGAAAGGGACCTTGGAGGTCTTCTAGTCCAGCTCAAGCAGGAGACCATTTCAGATAAGTGGCCATCCAATCTCTTCTTAAAAACTTCCAGGGATGGAGCACCCACAACTTCTAAAGGCAACCCATTCCATATTCATTATTCTCACTAGTAGGAAGTTTCTCTTTAATGCCAGGTTGCTTCTCTCCTTGATTAGTTTCCATCCATTGCTTCTGGGAGCAATGGAGAATTGCTTGACTCCCTCTTCTTTGTGGCAGTCCCTGAGATACTGGAACACTGCTATCGTGTCTCCCCTAGTCCTTCTTTTCTCTAGATTAGCCCAGCCCAAATGAGCCATGGGGGCGCAGTGGCTAGAGGGCAGTACTGCAGGCCGTTTCTGCTGACTGCCGGCTGCCTGCAATTTGGCAGTTCGATTCTCACCAGACTCAAGGTTCACTGAGCCTTTCATCCTTCCAAGGTCGGTAAAACAAGGACCCAGATTGTTGGGGGCAATAGGCTTTCTCTGTAAACTGCTTAGAGAGGGCATCGTAAAGGAAAATGAAGCGGTATATAAGTCTTAAGTGCTATTGCTATTACGATGGAAAAGATTGCAAATGATGGTCACAGGACTTTAGGATGCTACAACCATCTTAAGTACATGCTGATTGCCAAGCGCATGAATTTTTATTATGTGACCGTGAGGATGCTAGTGAGATGGTTATAAGTATGAGGACTGGCTATAAGCCACTTTTTTTCAGTGCCATTGTAACTTCAAGCAGTCGTTAAATGAACGGTTGTAAGTCAAGGACCATCTCTATATTGTAGCCTTAGTCAAACCAACCTCTCCATCCCCATTAAGCTTTAAAGTAAATATATTTGCTTAATCTGATACAAATAATTGACAAAACTATCAACAATCATAGGGACATGGTGGCTCAGTTGCTAAGACATTGAGCTGGTCGGCAGTTCGAAAAGTCGGCAGTTTGAATCCCTAGCACTGTGTAATGGAGTGAGCTCCCTTATTGTCCCAGCTTGTGCCAACCTAGCAGTTCGAAAGCACGTAAAAAAATAGGGACCACTTTTGGTGGGAAGGTAACAGTGTTCTGTGCGCCTTCGGCATTGAGTCATGCCGGCTACAAGGCCACAGAGACGTCTTCGGACAGTTGCTGGCTCTTCGGCTTTGAAATGGAGATGAGCACCGCCCCCTAGAGTTGGGAACAGCTAGCACATATGTGCAAGGGGAACCTTTACCTTTATTATAAACAATCAGCAGAATCAGTCAATGCTAGAAGTTACAGATCAAATTAGAATATAATTCTATAGGTAAGAAAACCCACATTTTGGAAAACATTTCTTCTGAGTTATTCTTTTTAAGGCCTCATGTCCCACCCACCTAGATGTGACAACTGGTTGAGAAAGGAGCATGACCCTGCAATATCCTCAGTTGCTCAATTTGGTTCCTCTAAAAATAGACATCTGGAGATCAAAATAGAGATGAAAAATACTTCCCTTTCCCACCTTGTTTCCTAATTTCGTAATTTGCGAAATATCGGGGCAAAAGGTTCACTTAGAATTCACTTAGAATTCAAAGCTGCTGATTCTCTTTCATAATTAATCAGAGCCTTTAAGGGATTCTTCACACATTCTATTAACCGGGGGGGGGGGGAGGGGGGTTAACTAGTTTATAGTTTATAGTTTTCACTTTATTTGTATGCCGCCCTTTTCCCTGGGGGGACTCAGGGCGGCTCACAGTTCAAAGGGGAGGACAAACAATTTACAACATAAAGACAAAACATCATTTAAGAACTCAACAGTCATACAATTCGAGTAGGGGTTAGAGTCTTTAACCCCAGGCCTGTCGGGACAGCCAGGATTTAAGGGCTACGCGGAAGGTCTGGAGGGTGGTGAGGGTCCGGATCTCCACGGGGAGTTCGTTCCAGAGGGTCGGAGCAGCCACCGAGAAGGCTCTCCTCCGGGTAGTTGCCAGTCTACACTGGCTGGTTGATGGAATTCGGAGGAGGCCTAATCTATGCGATCTTATCGGTCTAGTGGAGGTAATTGGCAGTAGGCGGTCTCTCAAGTAATTCATGTAATAATTTTTTTTCACTTCCGTTATTATGGGGAAAATAGGAAGTGGATGTTGTGTTGTATATGCTTGCCGCCTTGAATTATTTGTAAAAATAATAAAGAAGGGTTATAAATAGAATAGAGAATGGAATGGAGTAGAATAGAATAGAATAGAACAGAATAGAATAGAATTCATTATTGGTCAAGTGTGATTGGACACACAAGGAATTTGTCTTTGGCGTATATGCTCTCAGTGTACATAAAAAGACAAGATACATTTGTCAAGAATCATAAGATACAACACTTAATGATAATCATAGGGTACAAATAAGCAATCAGGAAGCAATCAATATCAATATAAATCGTAAGGATGCAAGCAATAAAGTTACAGTCCTGCAGTCATAAGTGGGAGGAGATGGGTGATAGGAACGATGAGAAGACTAATAGTAACAGTAATGCAGACTTAGTGAATAGTTTAACAGTGGTGAGGGAATTATTTGTTTAGCAGAGTGATGGCATTCGGGGGTAAAACCATCCTTGTGTCTAATTGTTCTGGTGTGCAGTGCTCTATAGCGTCGTTTTGAGGGTAGGAGTTGAAACAATTTATGTCCAGGATGCGAGGGGTGTGTAGATATTTTCCCAGCCCTCTTTTTGACTCCTGCAGTGTGCAGGTCCTCAATGGAAGGCAGGTTGGTAGTAATTATTTTTTTCTGCAGTTCTGATTATCCTCTGAAGTCTGTGTCTGTCTTGTTGGGTTGCAGAACCAAACCAGACAGTCAAGTAAGTAAGTAAGTAAATACATAAAATAAGGGATGCTAAGATGTAGACTTGCTTACTGGCCAATTGCCATCTATCTGGGTGGAGATAGAATTTAACCAAATGGACTTCCCACCGACGAAAATTCAGCTTGTGTTGCCTATTCAGAGAAGCAGTTTAAAAATGTCTATAAGTAGCATATTAATTTTCAGAATACTGTAAACATCCCATGACCTTCAGCACCACTTATCTAAACACTATTGTATTAAGAATCTGGTGACAGAGATCAAAAGACAATAGTCTACGCAGACACTTTTGCAATAATTAGATTAGAACTTATCTGCATGCAGCCATATGGGTCCAGCCTATTTTTCTTTTTCTCCAGTTTGCCTAATTTCCCAAGGGAATAAATGAACTTGAGAAAACCTGAAGGACTGCCATCCTTTGAGAAGCTATCTTGCTCAGGGTTTAGAATAGGACAGGATAGGATAGGATAGGATAGAATAAGGACAAGAATAAGGACTGGACTGGACTCGACTAGACTAGACTAGAATTCTTTATTGGCCAATTGTGTTTGGACACACAAGCAATTTGTCAACCTCTTGAGGAATGTATCTTTTTTTTTTAATGTACACTGAGAGCATATGTACCAGAGGTAGTATTCAGCAGGTTCTGATCAGTTCTGGAGAACTGGTAGCGGAAATTTAGAGTAATTCGGAGAACCGGTAAATACCACCTCTGACTGGCCCCGCCCCCATCTATTATCTGCCTCCCAAGTCCCAGCTGATGGGGAGAAAATGGGGATTTTGCAGTATCCTTCCCCTGCCACGCCCACCAAGCCATACCACGCCCACCAAGCCACGCCCACCAAGCCACGCCCACAGTTAGTAAAACTTTTGAATCCCACCACTGAATTGTGTATCCAAGACAAATTCCTTGTGTGTCCAATCACACTTCGCCAATAAAGAATCCTATTCTATTGCATTGCAAAAATTAAAGAGGTAAATTAAATGCATTGCACTGAAAAGGTAATTAAATCTGGGAGGAGGACACACCCAACGCTTGACTCATCCTTGCGTTTCCATTCCAAAAATGCCACCCTCCTGGGTTTATTTTTTAGCCCCTCCCTGATTTGCAAAAGCAAGGAAAGGAATCGGCCTCCCAGACCAAAGATGTCCCCGGTAGCTTCGTTAAGGGAAAAAAGGACCACAAGCAAGAATGCCGCTCTAGGCCTCGCTTTCTATGGCCTCCATCTCTTCCCCGAATCGCTCTCATTCATTTCAAAGCCCGATTTAGGACCATAGAGAGGAGAACGCTAGAAGAGCCCGCGAGGGATGTGGGATAGAAGCAGACTCGGGAGAGCGAATTCTTCGTCCTCCTTCCGCATTTCTGGGCCCAGCTGCAGACGGAGCGACGGCTCGGGGCCAAGTACAAGGTAAGGGGATGCTCGCCCCGGCTTGCTCGCCTTTCCCGGGGTGTACAAGCGACGGGTTTGCCGTCAATGCACAGGAGCAAGGCTGCCAGGGCTGCAAAATCAGTGGGTCTGTTTGGTGGATGGGTGTGTACGCGTGTGTGTGTCAGAGGCAGATATTAGGGGGTGGGCGTGCAAGAATGCAAAGGGGGAAGATTGCACCAGGCGTCCCCTGTTGCATTGATCATCCTTGGAGAATGCAGTCGACTTGCTGTCTTTGCCAAAGAGAGGAACGCTTATTCATTTTATTGATTGGTTGGTTGGTTGGTTGGTTTAAAATTAGGGAGACCCCAAAGATCTTTCTTTTTTCCCCCAGAGGCTGTCTGGTTTTTTTCTTGGAAAGACCTCTTGCGCTTCCCATCCCACAAGCTTCTTCTGGAGCTGGTTAGAATTAATTCGGTGGTTGGATTAGAAAATCTGGTTTGGCAAATTAATCTGATTTTTTTCAGAGGAATCATGGAAACCAGTTATCTACTTATACTCGCTACTACTCTTGTTTAAGAATTGAAGCCTTCATGTGACATCTGCCCATATTGGCTTAGTTTTTAAGCTAGTGGAAGCCAACTCTATGAGGAATCCTGACAGGACAGGACAGGATAGAAATTAGGATAGGATAGAGTAGGAATTAGAATAGAAGTAGAATTAGAATTGAATATAGAATAGAGTGGAATGGAATGGAATATAGAATAGATTAGGAATTAGAATAGAATGGAATATATAGAATAGAATATAGAATAAGGATAGGATAGAGTAGAACAGAATAGAACAGAACAGAACAGAATAGAATTCTTTATTGGCCAAGTGTGATTGGGCATACAAGGTGCATTTGCTCTCAGTGTACATAAAAGAAAAGTTGCCTTTGTCACAAATCATAAGGGACAACACTTAATGATAGTCATAAGGTACAAGTAAGCAATCAAATCATACTAGGAAACAATCAGTATAAATCGTAAGGATACAAGCAGCAAGGTTACAGTCCTGCAGTCATAAGTGGGAGGAGATGGGTGATAGGAATGATGAGAAGGTTAATAGTAATAGTAATGCAGACTGAGTAAATAATTTGACAGTGTTGAGGGTATTATTTGTTTAGCATAGTGATGACCTTTGGAAAAAATTGTTCTTATGTCCAGTTGTCTTACTGTGCAGTGCTCTATTGTGTCGTTTTGAGAGTAGGCATTGAAACAATTTATTATATATAAATTCTTTGTAAACCATTTATAAACAATTAATGGTATCTATAAATGGTATAGGGCCTCCTGCTTGAACGGGGTTGGACTAGAAGACCTCCAAAGTCCCTTCCGACTCTGTTATTCTGTTAATGTCGACAGGTTGCGTGACTGCCCCTAATACCAGAAACGTCTAACCATAAAGCACTTTTGTAAGTTCCCAAATAAACCACAAACAGACAAGGTCTAAAGCAAATGATAGTTTTGATTCTGGCCTCTTCCATGGAAGCCAGCTTAAAGCCCCTGATTCTTATCTCCATCATTTGCAGCACTAATGCCATTTGATGTGGAAAAACCAAACGAAGGCATTTTAAGGACCGGGCAATCAGAATATTGGATTACCTCTACCATGCAAGCACAATTACTGATTACCTAAAATTAATGCTTTTGAAGTACGGCTGTCCTGCTAGCTATTCTGAATTTTGGAACCTTCTTAATTTTCCTCTCTCCTTCACTTTTCCTCACCAGCTCCCAATCTGTGCTCCGTTTTGCAATTCCAAAAGCATTTAAGGAATGCCACATCCGTTCAAGAACTTCCTGCTTCAGTCCCCGCCCACTTCTAAACTTTGGGATAGGCAGCCTTTAAAGGTTTTTTGCAGCTCTTTGCCAAATAAATGAATCTTTGACTTTTGCAGGGGGGTCCTTGCCTGTGTTTGAGAAATAACTTTAAATCAAAAGGGAATAATATTTTCTTCTGCCTTGCCTTTAATGGTGCCCCCCCCCTTCCAGTTTTCTATAAAATATCTGGTTTGGACATTAAGATAAAGCTGTTGAACTCAGGCAACCAAATTCCAACTTGGGGTCTGCTTTGGCCTCCTGGTGGGGGGCTTTGGGCGAAGGCTGGAGGGAAGCGCCGCTGGTGACAAAGAGCTGGAGGGCTTTGTTCCGGTGGGACTGCATCATGGCCTGGAACTAGCTGACCATCTCAGCCCGCTGAGCCTCCACTGGCACCTGGCCTTGTACTCCTGCAGGTCTTCCCTCTGTTTGGAATGCTTATGCTCGTAGTCCTCAGTGAGGTGCTTCTGCTGAGCCTCCTTCTCCGTAAGAATTTGAACTGAGTCAGTTGTTTTTCCAACTCTTTCTTGTGGTGGCTAGCTCCAACAACTGCTTCCCATTGGGGCCCTAAGGAGTCTGGGCAGGCAGGTGAGGAGTGGCTGGGAGGGGAAGTGAGCGGCGAGTAGAGGCTGGCGAGGCGCCCCTCGAAGAGAGTGACATAGAGTTGGCCATGCCCACCCAGTCACATGACCATCTAGCCACGCCTACCAAGTTGGACATTAGGCAGATCATATAAATGGTCCGTGGGATTTAAAATTATGAATTTAGTGGTCCCCGAGGTCCGAAAGGTTGGTGAACCCTGCTTTAAGGGATGCAAGCCATTATCTAGTGACTCCTGCAATAACAGGCATCATTTTTCCTAAGTCTCTTTGCTACTAAACTTGGGTTTGAAAATTGTATTAGTTTTTTAGAATATAAAATATATAATAGAAATGAACATAATGTGGAACTAAGGGAAGGAAAAGGGAGAAGGGGAAAGTGTAGGGGGGGGAAGGGGAGGGAAGCATTGATTTTCACCTCTCTTTAGCACAGTAGAAGACAATAGCATTTACAACCTCAGCTCTTTACTTTTATACAATAATATAAATTAATATAAATATAAATCCCAGATGTTGCAAGCATCATAAACTTGGAAGGTGCATTAATAAAATCCTTGCGGAAGATGGGGGGGGATCAAAAATATGAAAAATAAAAAGAGCCCTTCCGCTCTGTTTTAGAGTAGAGACAAAAATCAGATGTTGCTAAACTACAAATCTTATTATATAGCCAGTTGTAGCTGATGAGATAAAAGGTGCTGGGAATTGTAGTTTCAGCAGCATCTGGAAAGTTCCGGGTTCTCTACCCTGTCCAAGAACATTAGCTGGAAATGTTTTGAGTACAACCGTATTCTTGCTCAATCCATTGTTCAAAAAGAAACGTGAGTCTTGTTACAAAACCTACAACAGAACCTACAATTTACAACAGTGTTTGTAAATATTTGAGTTGCTGGCGGAAGGGCTCTTCAGCAGCTAATACCAGGGTGCCCAACCAAATATGAAGTACTGTTTCTGAATCGGGCAGCCATATACGTTCATTGACATAATATTTTTTTTCAAATTCAGTAGCTGAACTTTTTGGTTTCTGAAATTTTTCTTTTGACTGCAGAGATAACCTGAAACATCATTTTCAGTCTCCTGGTTTTTAGATTTCGCTAAGGTACAACGAGGGATGCGGTGGCTCAGTGGCTAAGACGCTGAGCTTGTCGATCAGAAATGTCAGCAGTTCAGTGGTTCGAATCCCTAGCGCCACGTAACGGAGTGAGCTCCCGTTACTTGTCCCAGCTTCTGCCAACCTAGCAGTTCGAAAGCACGTAAAAAATGCAAGTAGAAAAATAGGGACCACCTTTGGTGGGAAGGGAACAGCATTCCGTGCGCCTTCAGCGTTGAGTCATGCCAGCCACTTGACCAAAGAGATGTCTTCAGACAGCGCTGGCTCTTCGGCTTTGAAACGGAGATGAGCACCGCCCCCTAGAGTCGGGAACAACTAGCACATATGTGCGAGGTGAACTTTTACCTTTAGTTTTTAGGATTCAGGTTTAAGCCAAGAAAAGATGCAAAAATCTCGCACTTTCCCTTTGCCATACCTTAAGGTACAACGAAGGAGTTGGATCACATCATGTCTTATGGAAAAGATGGGTTTGAAGGACTGGACGTGGAGGCGGGGGGATGGAAATGAGACAGAAATAAACCATGGTTTATTTTGATGCCTGCTTTTTCCCTCGGTCGACATGGCATTTGATCGAGCTATCTTTTTTAACGCTGAGAACTTGAACACTTTATATAATATTTCATTTTGCTACGGTCGGAGAGGGAAATCCTCAAATGCCAGCTGGTATATTTATTTTTTTTGGTATCCTGGAGTTACAAAGGAAATGAGTTGGCTTCCTTCCTGCAGGAGGCCACCATCTCATACTGCGATTCTGGCATGACAGCATCTTCCAGGGGGCTCAAGTTGAGCTGAATAAGACAGGCTGCCCTTGATCTTTGACATTCTCTAAGTCTCTTAACACTCAAAACGCTGTTCTGTCAAAGTCCGGATGTCTCTTGGTACAAGACATAAAGTTCAGGAGTCATCTTTGGAAACCGGTGACTAGTCAAGTTACATAAGGTAAAAATAGGTCCGTTTCCAATTGCGGGTAATGAAACAAACTATAAGCAAACCGTAGAATAGAATAATATAACAGAGTTGGAAAGGACCTTGGAACAGGAATCCCCAATCTTTTGGACCTCAGGTACCACTAAATTTACAATCCATTTATAATTCATAATTTAAAATCCCGTGGACCACTAATAGGATCTGCCTAATGACTGGCTGGGTGGGTGTGGCTAGGTGGTCATGTGACTGGGTGGGTGTGGCTAACTTGATGTCACTCCCGTCAAGGGGCATCTCACCAGCCTCTATTCGCCCCTCCCCTCCCAGCACTCCACACCTGCCCGCCCGGGCTCCTTAGAGCCCCAACAGGAAGCAGTTGCTGGAGCTAAGCAGCTGCCAGAGAAAGAGTTGGCAAAACAGCTCAGTTCAAATTGGATCTGGCCGAGAAGGAGGCTCAGCAGAAGCACCTCACTGAGGACTACGAGTTTAGGGTTTCCAAGCAGAGGGAAGACCTGCGGGAGTGCAAGGGCAGATGCCGGTGCCTGGAGGCTCAGCGGGCTGAGATGGTCAGGCAGTTCCAGGCCATGATGCAGTCCCCTGGAATGAGGCCCTTTGCCACCAGTGGCGCTTCCCTCCACCCTGAATATTGCAATGTATGGCTATGAAGGTTGACCATAATAAAGGCTGAGTGCCAAAGAATGGAGGCCTTTGAACTCTGGTGCTGGAGAAGACTCCTGTGAGTCCCTTGGACTGCAAGGCGATCCAACCGGTCAGTCCTAGAGGAGATCAACCCTGACTGCTCTGTAGAAGGCCAGATCCTGAAAAGGAAACTCAAGTACTTTGGCCACCTAATGAGAAGGAAGGACTCCCTGGAGAACGATGGAGGGCAAAAGAAGAAGGGGACGGCAGAGAGGGAGGTGGCTGGATGGAGTCACCAAAGGAGTCGGTGTGAGCTTCAATGGACTCCAGAAGATGGTAGAGGACAGGAAGGCCTGGAGGAGCATTGTCCATGGGGTTGCGATGGGTCGGACATGACTTCGCAACTAACAACAAAAGCTAAATATGGGGACATAATAGATTCCTTCCCATTATTAATGAATATTACTTAAGTATCAGAGAAAGTTAAAAAAAACTTGTACTTTTCTCGCTGGTTTTTTTGGACCAAAAGATTTCTTTAATTAAATTACAAATATTTTACTACAACTCAGGGTGCTGAGTGCCAGGACTTTTGGAGGCCAAAGGGTTTGAGTTGGCTACCATTCAGGGCTTAAGAGCAAATCTGATTTAACTATCCAGCTGACCTCCGGGAAAAATATCTGGGAATGAATCCAAAGACTACTGAAAGCTGTTGTTTGTTCAGCTGCAGTGTTTTGCTGCCTTTGTGTTTGTATGTGGGTGGTGGTCAGGGATAAGCGACAATTGAAAATGTGTTGCTGCTAAAATAATTCTCTTAATTGATCCAATGATGCTGGAATGGGTTTGAAAAATAAGCCCCCTTTAATTGCTTCTTTGATTTTTAAGGAAACTGTAGCAAAGCTTTTATTTATTATTAAGAGGAGTATTTGATACAAAAATGTAAGCGTTGTATACAAAAGTATTGGCTACAAAGCCAAAATATTGGATACAACAATGTTAGAATAGAATAGAATGGAATAAAATGGAATAGAATAGAATAGAGAATAGAATAGAACAGAACAGAATAGAAAAGAATAGAGAATATAGAATAGAATATAATAAGAATTGATAATAGAATAAAATAAGAATAAGGATAGGATAGGATAGAATAGAATAAGAATTGAGAATAGAATAGAGGAATGGATTTAGAATAGAAATAGAATTCTTTATTGGCCAAGTGTGATTGGACACACAAGGAATTTGTCTTTGATGCAGATGCTCTCAGTGAACATAAAAAGACAAGATACATTTGTCATGAATTATAAGGTATAGCACTTAATGAGAGTCATGGGGTACAAATAAGCAATCGGGAAACAATCAATTTCAATATAAATAGAATAGAATAGAATTCTTTATTGGCCAAGTGTGATTGGACACACAAGGAATTTGTCTTTGGTGCAGATGTACCAAAACACAAGATACATTTGTCACGAATTATAAGGTATAGCACTTGAAAATCATAGGGTACAAATAAGCAATCAAATCATATTAGGAAACAATATAAATTGTAAGGATACAAGCAACAAAGTTACAGTCCTGCAGTCATAAGTGGAGAAGGGTGATAGGAACGATGGGAAGATTAACAGTAATGCAGACTTAGTAAATAGTTTGACAGTGTTGAGGGAATTATTTCTTTAGCAGAGTGATGGCCTTCGGGAAAACAACTATTCTTGGGTCTGGTTGTTCTGGTGTGCATACATGCTTTGTTTGTTACAAAGCAAAAGTATTTGATGTAAAATTTGATGCCTCAAAGAGTAGAGTCCCATTATTGACCTGTTTCACCCTTAAAATTCAGGATTAAGCTGTGCTGACTTAAAGGATATTCCTTTCCTTTCCATAGAGGTAACCCTCGACTTACAATAGTTCCATTTAGTGACAGTTCAGAGTTACAGTGACAAAAATGCCATGAAAAAAGTGACAGTTTTTCACACTTACGACCATTGCAGCACCTCCGGGGTCATGTGATCATCATGCTTGGCCACTGGCTCATGTTTATGATGGTTGCAGCATCCCCATGGTCACGTGATCGAAATCCATGGCAACTGGCATGGAGGTTGTGGCCTGCCAGAGGAACTGGGAGCAGACTCAGACAGTGAGGAGGTTGGGGAGGAAGATGGGCCAATCCTGGAATCTGGGGAAGGTTTGGATGAGGGCTCTGTGTCGGAGGCAGAGAGGGGGCCAGGGCCGTCTGACAGTTATCAGCTGCCTTCGGAGTCGGACATCAGTGAGGCAGAAGAACAGCTGGAGCCTGTTCCCAGTGTGTGCATGCGCAGAGCTGCCAGATGAAGGGAACAGCTAAAGAACAGGGGTTGGCTTGGGAATAAAGCCACAGGTGGACGATGAATGGCCCCTCCCATAGGAAATAAAAGAGGGACGAAAGGAGGAGGGGAGTTTGCAGGAGAACAGTTAGTTCAATTCATTAGTTCAATTCTCTGTCTCGGAGGTGTGTGTGTAATGACTCACACTGTTTGGCAATAGGGGAAACTGAAAAAAAAAGGTGCAAAGCACACACAATTAACCATTTTCCTGGAGTGCGAGCAATTCCCTGACCTGTTGGGTTTTTTTCACCACCACCCCACGCCTCCCTCTGCAGCTTTGGGTTGCATCCTGCCTTTCCTCGCAACAGGAAAGCATCTGTGTTGGGCCTCGCAGGTGTCTTTCTATAGGTCACTTCCTGCCTTTCAGGCTGGAGGGACGGGTGACAAAACCCCGCAGCGCTGACATGTCTTGTGCCTTTCCTCTTCAGCAGCTATCGCTAGTCTAAATAAAGGAACAATTCGTTTCATATAAAAACCCAGGCACGTCCACGCACCAACCGTTGCAAACGTACATCCAAAATTAGCATTGCCGGACCACCACCCCCTCCCTCGGATGCTCGTGTCCTCCCCTTCGTTTGAAAGAGATTTTGGTGCCCCTGATTTGAATTTTTGCAACCCGGGATTCAAAAAAAAAAAAAAAAGGCGGGTAGCCCACAAGTTACGACTAGCTGCGTAGCGGCAATTTGAAGTTCTGATGCAGGAGTGTCGAACTGGATTTCTTCGACAGCTGGATCAGCATTGTAGTTTTCCGCTGTTGTGGGGAAACGGGACAGACTCCTTCTGCAGCCCCCTGCTGGCCAAAACGTTGGGGGGGAACCATATGTGCCCCCCTATGCCCCATTTTTGGCCAGGACGGCCTCCTGCGACATCCTGCTTGCCAAAAGGGAGTGCGGGGGGGGGGGGGCTTCTGTGCTCTCACACACCCTGTTTTGGCCAGCAGAGTGCTGTAGGAAGCCGTTCAGGCTGAAAACGGGGGGTGTTGAGCCACGTGGCTGCCAGAGGTCACGTGGGCCAGTCCTTTAATATTTCCAGGCCGGCCGCGCGGCCTGATTTAAGCACCCCATGGGCTGGATCTGGCCTGTGGGCCAGTGGTGAAATTCATTTTTTTTTTACTACTGGTTCTGTGGGCATGGCTTGGTGGGTGTGGCAGGGGAAGGATATTGCAAAATCCCCATTCCCTCCTGATCAGCTGGGACTCGAAGGGCAGAGAATAGATCCGGGCGGGGCCAGCCAGAGGTGGTATTTTCCGGTTCTCTGAAGTACTCAAAATTTCGTTACCGGTTCTGCAGAACCGGTCAGAACCTGCTGAATTTCACCCCTGCTGCGGGCCTTGTGTGTGCCACCCCTATTCTGACAGATCTCCCCATGACTACTTAGGATGTGGGTTTGAAGTTCCCACAGTTGGGGCATATTTTGCTGTAAGTTAGTATTTTGGTTACTGGCAAACATACCCATTGCGGACAATGGATTTTCTTAACGTCGAACAATTGTGGCATTCATTTAATGACTGCCCATATTCGTTTAATGACTGCTCTGAAAAAGGTTGTAAAACCAGGCACTGTCATGTGGTGATTTGTTTAATGACTAGCAGAACTTACGCCCATAATTCCTGTAACAATGAGCAGGGGGCTGGATTAGAAGACCTCCATGGTCCCTTCCAGTTCTGTTCTATTCTGTTCTATTCTATTCCATTCCATTCCATTCTTTCATTTTTCTTTCTTTCCTTTCCTTTCCTTTCCTTTTCTTGATAGTCCAATTTGTAAAGTAGGATTAAAGGTTTTAAAACAAGCTGGAATATGTCAGTGAAGGCTGTTATCCTTGCTCTGCTTCTTAAAAATTAGAACAATCAAATTTTTAATCAATAGGAAACCAATCTGAATTGGTTTCTTTTTACTCTTGCTATGCAGGAGATATGCGATGCGGTGGCTCCGTGGCTAAGACGCTGAGCTTCTTGATCAGAAGGGTCGGCAGTTCAGCGGTTCGAATCCCTAGCGCCACGTAACGGAGTGAGCTCCCGTGACTTGTCCCAGCTTCTGCCAACCTCGCAGTTCAAAAGCACGTAAAAAATGCAAGTAGAAAAATAGGAACCACCTTTGGTGGGAAGATAACAGCGTTCCATGCGCCTTTGGCGTTGAGTCGTGCCGGCCACATGACCAGGGAGACGTCTTCGGACAGTGCTGGCTCTTTGGCTTTGAAACGGAGATGATCACCGCCCCCTAGAGTCGGGAACGACTAGGGATTGTCTCTTTTATTTAGTTTAGTTTTAGTTTACTTTATTGTCATTTCACCTTGTACAATGAAATTAAATGCCATCTTCAGTGTACATTGTAACTATAAAAATAAAACACAAACACACATCCTTCACATTCCATACAATTGAAAATCCCTGATATTGCATTCATATTGCACTATACAGTAGGATTCAACATAGTTACTGCTCGGGGATAGAAGCTGTTTTTCAGCCTGTTTGTCTTTGTTTTTACTGTCCTGTACCATCTGCCAGATGGTAATAGTTCAAAAAAAAAAAGGGTGCCCAGGATGAGATGGATTTTTAAGAATGTTTTGAGCTTCCTTAAGGCAGTGGGAGCTATAAAGCTCTTCCAAAGAGGGGAGAGGGCAACCAATGATCCTCTGGGTAATGATGTTGACCCTCTGGAGCCTGTCCTATCTGCCACTGTGCAATTAGCAAACCAGACACAGGCACAGTAAGTTAAAATACTCTCTATGGTGCAGCAGAAGATGTTATGGCTTATAAAACAGAATTGTATGATTCTCTGCATATGAACTCAGCCACCTTCTGCTCAAATGGATTAAGTAATTCACATTCTGTGTGTAGCTAGCCGCCGCGGTGTACCAAAAAGTGTTCAATTTGTACTTCGTTGTTACTAAACACGAACATGACTCATTTCACTGGAATACACTCTCTTGGGTGGGGTAGAATGAAAAAACTTAAAATATTTGTCATTTAATGATGTATTCCATGTGACTCACCCCTGAATACGTAGCCTTTTTTAAAAAATATATACCTCACTTTTATTTGAGTTCAGGAAAATAGACATTCAGTGTATATGAATGTGTTTGTCTCTCTGGATTCCAGCATCATACAATGGAAAAGACTAATGAATAAGATTCAGATTTAGCATCTAAATGTTCTGTGTTTTTCCCCCCCTGCAGGCTTTAGAAATTTGGTGTGCAGGAAAATGTCTCAGCCTGCTGAAAAAGTAAAGGTGAGTTAAAACTTGGGACATAGCCCATCAAAACAATTCTTAGCTTTCAATGTTTTATTTGGGGTTTTTAGGGTTTTAAAGGCTGCATTTTGCAATCTCTTTGGGGCGGGAAGTAGGCAAAAGAACAGCTGGAATAAATTTTAGAGAATCGTTGTTTAAATAAATAAGCCACTTTAATAACCTGAAATCATCCAGCTTTACTCATTCTACTTTGCTTGTTTTCTTTTGAACAGACTGAAGGGGGAAGGGGAATAGAAAATTATCCGTAAATGACTGAATCCATTCTAGAAAACAGTGGATAACAACTGGGATATGAATCTTTAGTGTAACATTGGCTAAATATCCTGCTTTCTCCCTCTTCCACAGCTCAACACTTTAATCATAATTTCTCAGTGTGAGTTTTCAAGCCAAAGGATAGTTAATAAAAGATTTTTCTTGGAAAAATTAAAATAAAGCTATAAAAGTAAACAATAAAACATTTTTTTTTAAAAAAAAAAAACACGCTGATCATCCTGCGGCATTCTGGACAGTCTCCAAGGGCAGCCCCATGTAGAGTATATTGCAGTAGTCAAGCCATGAGGTGATTAGGGCTATTTACAATTGAATGCTTCTCAATTTGAAAAAAAACAACTGTTATGTTAAGCCCTCATCATATACTCATTAAATATAAATGGCTTTATTTAAAAAAAAGATTTTTCTTGGTTTTCTCCACTGTTATCTGGCAGTGAAAGAGTAAAACATGCAGTATGCTGTGGATGATGGTGGCTGCGCAGCCAATCCAGTTTGATTTTTAAGCGGGTTTTGGGTCGAATAGAAAGTTGAGATCTCCCAGCAGGGTGAAACTGAATACTTTTCCAAACTTTTTACCTCAGATTCTCAAGAAGCAGTAAGAAGAGGAAGTAAAACTAGCCCCCTACTTCCTTGCAGTGGGAGTCCACAGAGACTCTGCATGGTTCTTACAAAGAGATCTTCTCCTAAACCATGTTCCTCATCCTCCCCCACTAGCCAGGAAAAGGAAACAGGAAATACATGATTTCTGTTGTAACTTGGGTCTGGAGTGTTGCTCAACCGTGGCGGCTTTAAGAGGTTGTGGACTTCAGCTCCCAGAATCCCCCAGCCAGCATAGACACACCCCTCTTAAAGTCGCCATGATTGAGGAACACTGCTCTAAAGGCATGGTTGAGCGTGCTAATTTTCCTTGTATGTGAAAATATCTGTGAAAATATCTACAGACCTCTCACATCCTGAACCACATCCTGAACTTCTACCCTGAAAACGACCCTATAGGGCACTGTACACCAGAACAATGAGACCCAAGGACAGTTTTCTCCCCATGCCATCACTCTGTGAAACAACTAATTCACAAAACACTGCCAAACTATTTATTAAGACTGTATTACTATTCTTCTTCTCATTTTTCCTACGACCTATCTCCTCTTCTATTCATGACTATAATTTTGTTGCTTATATCTTTACGGTTTAGATTGTTTTATTTTGTTTCCTAGTACCATTTATGTTGATTCTAGCACTAAGTGTTGCATCTTATGATTTGTGATGAATGTATTTTTATGATGACTGTGATCGTGATTTATCGCTTTTAGCTTTAATGTACAAGGAGAGCTTATGCACCGAAGACAAATTCCTTGTGTGTCCAATCATACTTGGCTAATAAATAAGTCTAGTCTAGCCTACTCTAATGTTCTTCTTTTAAGAAGCTGCTCTCAAGCTTGCAACTTTCCAACGTTGGTGCGTTTTCATGAATTCTGCCTCCAATTTGCTGCTTTCATTCTTGATTTCTCATTCCAGTTTTCTGACTCGGCTGGATATGTGGGGTTTGCCAATCTCCCCAACCAAGTCCACCGGAAGTCAGTCAAGAAAGGGTTTGAATTCACCCTCATGGTTGTCGGTATGTGGATTTGATTTTCCATATCATGCACGATTATTTAACAATTAAGTCATGGCCATTGACTTATCGAAAACGATCGAGTCCTCAACATACAACAGTCCATTTAGTTCCAAGTTAAAATGCCCCTGAAAAAAAGTGGCACGGCTGTTTTTCACACTTAACAACCGTTGGGTATTCCCATGGTCACATGATCAAAATTCAGACGCTTGGCCACTGACTCATATTTATGACGGTTGCAGTGTCTTAGGATCACATGTTCCCCTTTTGTGACCTTCTGACAAACAAAGTCGATGGGGAAGCCAGGTGCACTTAACAAGCATGTTACTAACTTAAAAACTGTGGTGATTATTGCAAGAAAGGTCATAAAACTCATGTAACAGCCATCATGTTGTGGCTAGCATTAATAGTCCATTGGAGCATAGGGTGCCGCATAATTGTGGGTGCTTTTTTGAAAAGTATCTGGTTTTTTTTTCCCGTTTGTGTGATGAAGATGATCAATTTTATACTTGTAAACATAATTTATACTTTTTATAGCATTTCTTTCTTGGTTTTATCAACATAAGCCATCTAAGGGTTTTGATAAGGTGTTCTGCAAATTCCTGGAATCACATCACTAAATAAAATACAGTGAGAAGCAGTATGGTGTAGCAATTATGGACTTGTAACCTGGATTAAATCCCTTTGTGACTTTACAATGATCCTTAGCATCCAGGATCAAATTTATCTCCCCCTAAGACGATTGTTAGGAGAACAAAAGAAAAACAGATTCCCATACATGCAGATTTAACTAACTAACTAACTAACTAACTAACTAACTATCTATCTATCTATCTATCTATCTATCTATCTATCTATCTATCTATCTACCTACCTACCTACCTACCTACCTACCTACCTACCTACCTACCTACCTACGTCTGTCTGTCTGTCTGTCTGTCTGTCTGTCTGTCTGTCTGTCTGTCTGTCTGTCTGTCTGTCTATCTATCTATCTATCTATCTATCTATCTATCTATCTATCTATCTATCTATCTATCTATCTCTATCATCTATCTAAATAGCTGTGTGTATATATGTTCCAGCATAACTCTGGAACGCCTCGAGCAATTTCAACCAGATGTGGTACACATATGACTTACTTCCTGGAAACAAACACTGTGGGGGGTAAGACATCCCTAACACCCCTCGGAGGAGGTGTCCTCTTAAGATACCGCCTGTTGTGCCTTAAAATGGATTCTACCGTACTGCCGTAAAATGGCTTCTACTGTGCAGCACAGTGGATTTGCCATGTTAACGGCTTCACAGTACTCCACAAGGGGCCTCCCTCTGGTAACGGGGGAAACCCAGCATTAGAAATTACTCTTGGTCCGGGATTATTTTGGACGACAAATGTATGGATTAGGATAAATAAATACTGAAGCAACGCCAGGTTATCAGCTAGTTTCTAACTAAAGAAGAAAGAATTCTCAGCCAGAGGAGAAAATGGCGCTGTCCTCTTCTGTTCGGGCTGTTTTTCTAGCAAGATTCATTCTTGTCAGCTTCGGCTTTTCAGAGTAGCGCAGAAGCTTAAAGAAAAATGGTTGTGTATCCAAGTCAGTTTGACAAGAACGTCCAAAGGAGATGTGTCCCAAGAGGGACATATTACTTTTGCTAATTCCTTCCTGTTTTAGAGAAATGACTCAAATCTTTTAGGGTCAAAAGCAGTGCATCGAAATGGCAATGTGACAAGAGAAGCCACTGAGTTCACAGTCCTGTTTTTGGCACAGGATTTAGGAAGGAGGGGATTTAGAAAAAGGGATTTCGGTGGTATGATTCTGATTTCACTCTTCCTCGGTGGCAGCTACCTGTTCTGACCTAGGCTTCCCAAAAGCACGACTCCTTGTCCTGATAAAACCCCTTTTATTTAGTTTTAAAGTGAATTCCTCTCCAGTAAAGTCCCGGCCAACAGTCTTTAGAAGAAATTTCACAACTACAGACCTTTATCAGACTTGGAGAGCTGTCAGGCTAATATCTTCCAAATGACACGCTGTAGCAGCAATTCCTTGGCAAGAAATCAGGAACAGATCTTCACCCTAATGGATTAAACTAATTGCCTCCTTCAAACTCCACTCCCCTTTCGCTCGTCTTTATTCCCTCTGGGAGGGGCCATTCACAATCCACCTGTGGCCTCACTCCCAAGTCGACCCCTGTTCTTTAGCTGTTCCCTTCGTCTGGCAACTCTGCACATGCGCACTCTGGGAACAGGCTCTAGCTGTTCCTCTACCTCAGTGATCCCCAACCCCCGGTCCGCGGACCGGTGCCGGGCCGCGGAGTACCTGGCACTGGGCCGCGCAGCGGCCGGGGGCCATGCAACGGCCGACTTCACTCATGCAGTGCCGTCGCCGGAGGGGGGGAGCTGCGCGGAAGCACAGGAGCAAGTGAGGCGAGGAGGAAGAATCCCCCGCTACTACACCACCTCCGCCCCCTCCCCGAGTCAGCCGTCCCCTCAGTGAACGCCTCCGCCTCTTTCTCCTTTCTCGCCTCAGTCGGCTCGCCTGGAAGCGAGGCGAGGAGGGGGCGGACCATGCGTTGGAAGCGGAGCCCTTGGAGGCTGCTCTCTTCTTTTTCCCGCCCGGCCTTGGCTTGTGAGAAGGAACGGCGGGAGAGGTAGAGAGAGAGAGAGAGAGAACGTCGGGCAGCCGAGGGCGGGGGGGGGGGGTCTTTTGAGGGGAGATGGGGTGTGTGCGATTTTGGCGCCAGATTCAGGCCGCCGCTGCCGCTATTGCAGCGCACGGTGGAAAAACGGCGGTCTTGCCCACCCCTTCCCTGCCTCCCGCCCGCTCCAGTTGTGGGTGGGGGCTCGGTGCCTGAAGTCTCTTGCCTCTCTTCCAAAATTTCGCCAACGGGCATCGGTGAAGCGCGCTCTTTCTCTTCCTCACAAAACACATTTCCTTTCCCCCCACGCGTAGTTATTGGCGATATGCACTCTTGGAGGCTGCGCTCCCGGGTCGTGTTTCCTTTTTGCAGCCCATGAGAATGCCTGGTTCTGAGCCTCAAAAAACGAGAGTTCTCTTAAGGCTGCAAAAAAGGAATATACTTTGGTCCTTGAAGCGCTTTTCCTGTTATTTGGACATTATATATATATATACGTACGTACGTACGTACGTACGGTATGTATATATGCATGTATGTATATATATGTGTATATGTGTATATATATATATATGTATGTATGTATGTATGTATGTATATATATATATATATATATATATATATATATATATATATATATATATATATATATATATATGTCTGTAGTCCATAATATAGTGATGATTTTAAAAAAAATTAGTTGAGCACATGGAATCTTTTTTCTTTTAGTATATTTTGGAGGTGGGGGCCCACTTTGTTATTTAAGATAGTATCTCCTTTTATATATCGTAGTGAAGATACCTAATACTCCCACCCCCTATTTCCCCCACCACAACCTTGTGAGGTGGGGGGGCTTAGATAGAGTGAATGGGCTTAATACTGTATTCTTTTTACATTGCTATCCTCTGGCTTATTTAATTTTGCCCTTGCTCTTTTTATCTTTGACCTTGATTAATTCAGCTGTTTATTCCTTAAAATCTACATACAAAATGGAAGGTGGGATATGATTCAGGTGTTGAATTGGGAAGGTGGATTTAAAAAGTATGTTTGTATTCCCCCATTTTCGCCCCCCCACCCCTGCGCGCGCTCAGCGGGCCACGGTAAAATTATCAAAGGCTGACTGGTCTGCGGCGATAAAAAGGTTGGGGACCACTGCTCTACCTCACTGATGTCTGACTCTGAAGGCAGCTGATAACTCGGATGGCTCTGGCCCCCTCTCTGCCTCCGACACAGAGCCCTCATCAGAGCCTTCCCCAGACTCCAGGACTGGCCCAGGTTCCTCCCCAACCTCCTCACTGTCCGAATCTGCGGCTGGCATCCTACAACCCTACCTTAGACTTCTTCCACGATGCATTCGAGGAATAAGTGGCATTGTGTTTCTGAAATAGTTGTGGTAGAAATGGTCCTTGACTTACAACAATTCATTTAGCGACCATTCCGAGTTACAACAGCATTGAAAAAAAGTGACTTTTGAACACTTTTCACACTTATAACCATTGCAACATCCCAAAAGTCAGTGATCAAAATCCAGACACTTGGCAACTGGTTCATGTTTATGACGGTTGCAGCATCCCGGGGGTGGTGGTGGTGGTGTAATGGGGATCCCCTTTTGCAACCTTCTGACCAGCAATAGGTCAATAGGGAAGCCAGATTCACTTAACAGCCATGTTGCTAGCTTAACAGCTGCAGTGATTCACCAAATAGCTGTGGCAAGAAAGGTTGTAAAATGGGGCAAAGCTCCATTTGCCCCATGTCTCACTTAGCAACAGAAATTCTGGGCTCCGTTGTGCCCAAAAGTCGAAGAATACCCGTATTTCCGAGAAATCTGTGGAGCAGATTTAAAATGTGAACAAAAGCCTGCATTTCTTGTTGTTAGTTGCAAAGTTGAGAGCCGAGGTGGCGCAGTGGTTAAGAGTGCAGTACTGCAGGCCACTTCAGCTGACTGTTATCTGCAGTTCAGCGGTTCAAATCTCACCGGCTCAAGGTTGACTCAGCCTTCCATCTTTCCGAGGTGGGTGAAATGAGGACCCAGACTGTGGGGGCGATATGCTGATTCTGTAAACCGCTTAGAGAGGGCTGAAAGCCCTATGAAGTGGTATATAAGTCTAACTGCTATTGCTATTGCTATAGTTGTGTCTGACCCATCGCAACCCCATGGACAACATTCCTCCAGGCCTTCCTATCCTCTACCATCCTCTGGAGTCCATTGAAGCTCACGCCGACTGCTTCAGTGACTCCATCCAGCCACCTCCTTCTCTGCCATTCTTCTTTTGCCCTCCATCATTCCCAGCATGAGGCTCTTCTCCAGGGAGTCCTTCCTTCTCATTAAGTGGCCAAAGTATTTGAGTTTCCTCTTCAAGATCTGGCATTCTAAAGAGCAGTCACGGTTGATCTCTTCTAGGACTGACCGGTTGGATGGCCTTGCGGTCCAAGGGACTCGCAGGAGTCTTCTCCAGCACCAGAGTTCAAATGCATTTGTAGATTACTTTTAAAAGACTAATGTAATAAGGCCTTTTGATAATGCTGTCTTAAAAAACAGGGGGTGGGGAGGGAAATTTGATCATTTGACAAATCTGCCGCTTACATGGAATGGTAGAAAAATTATCCCAGGGATTAAATATTCCTCTTATTTAACAGGAGAATCCGGTTTGGGCAAATCCACTTTAATTAACAGTTTATTCCTGACGGATCTGTACCCTGAACGTTACATCCCTGGAGCTGGAGGTAATTTTAAAAATATCTGGGATTCATCTCCCGGAAGTATGTGGCTGGGGAATTTGGGGAGTTGAAGGCCTTAAAATTGCCAAGATTGAGAAACACCATTTGAATAGAGTAGGGTAGGGTAGGGTAGAGTAGGATGGGATAGGATAGGATAGAAACACAGAATAGAATAGAAAATAGAATAGAACAGAATAGGAATAGGAATAGAATAGGACTAGGAATAGAATCAGAACAGAGAATAGAGTAGAAAATAGAATAGAACAGAAGATAGAATAGGAATAGCAAAGCATAGCATAGCATAGAATAGCATAGATGGAATGGAATGGAATAGAATCAACAGAGAACAGAATAGAGAATAGAAAATAGAATAGAAGATGGATTAGCATAGCATAGCATAAAATTGGAATAGAGAATAGAATAGAACAGAAGATAGAATAGGAATAGCATAACATAGCATGGAGTGGAATGGAATGGAATACAATAGCATAAAATTGGAACAGAGAATAGAGAATAGAATAGAACAGAAGATAGAATAGGAATAGCATAACATAGCATGGAGTGGAATAGAATAGAATCGGAATAGAGAATAGAATAGAAAATAGAATAGAAGATGGAATAGGAATAGCATAGCATAGCATAGAATTGTAACAGATAATAGAATAGAAAATAGAATAGAACAGAAGATAGAATAGGAATAGCATAGCATAGGAATAGAGAATAGAATAGAAAATAGAATAGAAAAGAAGATAAAATAGGAAGAGAAGATAAAATAGAACAGAACAGAAATAAGAATAGGAATAGGAATGGAATGGAATAGAATAACAGACTTGGAAGGGACCTTGGAGGTCTTCTAATCCATCCGATTCCAAACAATTTCATATGATTCCAGTTTCACCTTCCTTTCTTTAAGCTGAAAGGGCCAACCCCCAACCTTTGCTGAGGTCCCAAGTCCCCTTTGGTAGCCTTTCCAACCAGCGCTCCCAACCATGGCCACTTCTAGGTGTGCGGCCCTTTTAAACTCCTCCCCCCTCCCCGAATTCTAACGAAGAACTATACAGAGCTATGCAGTTCTGGGGTTGAACATCTATGGAGATTCTCAATCCTCCAGGTCACAGTTGTCCCCCAAAGGTGCTTCGGTGGTTTAACATCCCCCCCCCTCTTTCTCCGATAGAAAAGATCGAAAGGACAGTTCAGATCGAAGCATCGACTGTCGAAATTGAAGAGCGAGGGGTCAAGCTACGTTTGACCGTCGTGGACACTCCGGGCTACGGAGATGCCATCAACAGCCAAAACTGGTAAGTGTTGCTCTGGTTCTCCCCCCCCCCCCCAAAAAAAAAAACCAAATTGACCTATCTCTGGTCTTCCTTGTGCCATTCTCAGCTCTGCCCATCCTTCCAATGACGTCACCTTCTCGTTGCCGGTAAATCTCGCTTGACCCTTCCCTTTGAATCTCTGAATGGCTGGACCTCGGCCATTGTGTTGTCAGAAGAATTTCCTGTTGATTGTATTCCGCTGCTTGTGTTTATTCTTTGGAAAGATTTCTTGAAGTTCTGCAGATCTGAAAATTCTGCTTTCCTTTTTTTTGGGGGGGGTGGGGGGAGGGTGTCTGGGAGGGAGACGCTAAACATTGGGTGGGAGGAACAAGACGTTCTAAGGCCCAGCGTTACGTCGTGCGGTCGAACTTGCTGCAGAGAATTCAAAGGATTGTAGAAACAATCGTTTATTTTTAAAAAGTCCACAAAAAACCCTGTCTGCTGGAGTCTTCCTTTTCCTTTCTCTCCCCAACCAATAGGAAGGCGGCGTCTTTTTTCTATTCATCACCTTACAAGGTTTCTCACGGCATGGAGGATGATGCGGGAACCAATCTGGGTCGGTCGCGGGTGTTCTGACCTAGGCTTCCCCAGCGGCACGAAGCCGAGTCCTCGTCCCGAGAAACCCCTTTTATTTCATTTACAGTGAATTCTTCTCCAGCAAAGTCTTTCCTCTCTCAAAGTCTTTCAAGATAGTTCACAATTACCGCCCTTTATCAGGCTTGGAGATTGGCCAGGCCGATATCTTTTAGATGCCGCAATACTTGGCAAGAAGGCAGGAATGAACTAATGGTCTCCTGCAAACTCCACTCCCCTTTCGCTCCTCTTTTATTCTCTCTGGGGGGGGGGGCACTCTGCGCATGCGCACAGTGGGAAGATGATCTTCCGGTTTTGGGCGTCCCTGGTCAGCTGGTGTTCGCATGTGCATGTTCACAACAGAAAACAGAAGATCATCTTCCCGATGTGCATTTGCGCACTGCCCAACTGCTCTTCCAGTTTCCGGCGCTCCCAAGCCCATGAAAACCAGCTGGCCAGCATGCTGGAACCCTGAAGAGCAACGGAGAACGGATCGTGTGCCTGGAGAGATGGCTCGGTGTGCCACTTGAGGCACCCGAGTGCCTCGGAGTTTGTTTTCTGTGGGTGCATTATTTGGAAAACTGACAGACAGACTGTACTTGCCATCTTTCGTTCAGAATGAATTGCCCATTCATTAAAAAAAATCTCTCTCTTGCAAAGCGGTTGTGAGCATGAATGTGTCTCCCGAACTTCCTTTGGCTAGGAAGAGTTAATCTATCTCCCTGATGTTAGATGCATGCCCCCCCCCCCCAACAAGTAAAAAAGAAACTCGTCTCCCTTTGCTGTTCTAATGCAGAGAACAGGATATGACCTCATCTCATGGAGGCTGCTGATGTCTCATTTAAAGACAGGTGTTTCCCCAATCACAAAGCCAAGTATGGTTAAGAGGAACAATGGAAGATTCCTAGAAAATTACCTTCCCCCGAATTTCGGCACGCAAGAGAAGCTAATAAAAAAATCGTCATCTATGTGTCAGCCTTGATTTTTTTAAATCCAAATTTTATTTTATTCAAAACATTAAAATACAAACTTCCAAAAAGAGGGAAAGAAGAAAAAGCAACACAAAAAATGTGCATTAAACCCCCCCCAAAACACTCCCTCCCTCCCTCCCTCCCTCCCTCCCTCTCTCTCTCTCTCTCTCTCTCTCTCTCTCTCTCTATATATATATATATATATATATATATATATATATATATACATACATACATACATACATACATACATACATACATACATATATATATATATATATCATACACATATATACATCATACACATATATACACACACATGCATACACACACACACACATATATATGTATGTACATACATACATACATACATACTAGCTGGATAACTGTGCTTCACAACAAAACTATGTGATTGAGCTATGCAGGAGAAATTTGGTTCACAATCCGTTGGCTCAGTGGTGGTCGGTGATTGAAACACATAAGGGAATATCCATCCCACCACCTTGAGTCCAGAAGTATTTCCATAGGTGGAAGGTGTAAACATTTTGCTGAGGTACCGACGTTTAGTACTGTAAGGAGCCCCAGTCTTCTCCTGAGTGAAGGAGTGGAACTTCTGCCAGTTTGAACTGAGGTAACGGAACGTGAGGCAACTGGCAGTTGGAACAGAGTTCTTTTCGGGTGGGGAGGGGGAGTAGAACTCCTTAGCATCAGAGTGTGTTAATTACTGTATAAGGAATACTGATGATCTGATGATCATTTTGAAAAATCTTTTCTTAGGAAACACCTAGAAGCCAAGAGGAACATATGTGCCAAATTTCAAATTTGTAGGCTTTACGGTTCTGGAGATTTTGTGATGAGTGAGCAGTATTTGGCTTTTATGTATATAGATTATCCCCCCTGTTAAATACAGATAAATATATTTTAAATAACTCCCCTCCCCTTCTAAAGCAGGCACACATTTCTACAACACAGTTTACCCATCCCACTTAGCCTGGCATCTATCTCACTATATGGAAACATAACTTCACCGGTAAAACCAAATTAAACTTCAAAACCCATTGTTCTGTCTGTGGTTGTATTTCACTCGCAGAAAGTCCACAGTGGTTTACCATAAGTCGCCACAATCGCCTTATGGGTCAGCTTTGAGAGGTAGTTCAGACTAGAACAGTGATGGCTAACCTTTTCGGCACTGTTGCAATGTGTGTGCGCCCCCTGCGCCCCCATGCCTGCGCATGCACCCTCTGCCCTTGTGTTCCACCCCGTGCATGCACATTGCACCTCCCCATATGCATTCACACCTCCCGCATGTGACCTCGTGCATGCACAGCAGAGACCCCAAAACTAGCCAGCCGGCCGGAGGCATGCGCGCATGCACAGTGGAGCTGAGATCGGGGGATGGCTTGTGTGCCTGCAGAGAGTACTGTGTGCCGCCTGTGGCATTTGGGGGCCATAGGTTCGGCATCACAGGACTAAAATCATGCCCAAAGTACTAGCATTGTAAAAATTGTTTCTTCCTTCTCTCTCTTCTTGGCCTAGTTTCAAAACCATCATCCATTATATCGACAACCAGTTTGAAAGGTACCTTCACGATGAGAGCGGCTTGAATAGGCGCCATATTGTAGACAATCGAGTGCATTGCTGCTTCTATTTCATTTCCCCTTTTGGACACGGGTAAGTATTAAGGTGTTTTGTTCATTTTTAACGTCCCAGGAGAAAAGTTTCACTCCTAAGCCTCACTGAATTGAAGCCTCACCATTGGATTTCTATCTTAACAAAATGAAACTCAGTGGTGAAAAGAGGAAGGTTCTACATTTAGGCAAGAAAAACTAAATGCACAGGTACAGTATAGGTGGTGCCTTGCTCAACAGTAGTAACTGTGAAAGGGATCTTGGAATCTAGTGGTAAGGCCACACTTGGAATACTGCATTCAGTTTTGGTCGCCAGGGTGTAGAAAAGATGTGGAGACTATAGAAAGAGTGCAGAGAAGAGCAATTAGGGGACTGGAGGCTAAAACATATGAGGGACGGTTGCAGGAGCTGGGTATGTCTAGTTTAATGAAAAGAAGGACTAGGGGAGACATGATAGCAGTCTTCCAATATCTCAGGGGTTGCCACAAAGAAGAGGGAGTCAAACTGTTCTCCAAAGCACCTGAGGGCAGAACAAGAAGCAATGGGTGGAAACTAATTAAGGAGAGAAGCAACTTAGAACTGAGGAGAAATTTCCTGACAGTTAGAACAATTAATCAGTGGAACAGAAGTTGCCTCCAGAAGTTGTGAATGCCCCAACACTGGAAGTCTTTAAGAAGAGGTTGGATAGCCATTTGTCTGAAACGGTATAGGGTTTCCTGCCTAGGCAGGGGGTTGGACTAGAAGATCTCCAAGGTCCCTTCCAACTCTGCTATTGAATTGTATTGAATAACTTTCTGCAAGGGGGCTTTAATCGTGGCGCAAGGTGGCGCAGTGGTTAGGGTGCAGTACTGCAGGCCACTTCAGCTGACTGTTATCTGCAGTTCAGCGGTTCTAATCTCACCGGCTCAAGGTTGACTCAGCCTTCCATCCTTCCGAAGTGGGTAAAATGAGGACCCAGATTGTTGTTGGGGGCAATATGCTGACTCTGTAAACTGCTTAGAGAGGGCTGAAAGCCCTATGAAGCGGTATATAAGTCTAACTGCTATTGCTATTGCTATCGTTGCTTTTTGTATTGTTAGCCAATTCAATTAAAATCATCTCTGGATATATATATTTTTTCCATCTTGGTTTCACCTCTGTTTCAGAAGGGTTTTATGCAGAAACTTCCCAGGGGTACGTCTTAAAATTGATGACCAGCAGGAAAACCTATCCCTTAATACTAAGCCATTTTATATAGGGTAACGGTAAAGGTTACCCTATATAAAATATACCCTGAGCTTGGTAGTTTTCTTGCAAAACATTTCATGACCCAACTAGGTAACATCATCAACGCTAGAGGGGAGTGGGGTTTACTCTCTGCAAGCAAGCTATTGTATATAAAGAAAGACCAGACCCCACACTCCCTTCCAGCACTGATGATGCTACCTCGTTGGGTCGTGAAACGCCTCAAGGAAACAACCAAGCTCAGAGGGTATCAGGGACCCCACAGTTCACCTGAGCTGCAAATATTCTATTGGTGAACATTTTGTTCAAATTATGTATTTGCTTCCTAGCTTTTCCTTTGAGAGTTTAATAAAGGGATGCTCAGAAGTGGGGACCCCACCCATTTTGCCCATAGAGAAAAACCCCTGCAAGGTAGGTCAGATTGAAAGCAAGAGGATGGATTCTTCCAAGTGAATTTCTATAGGTGAAGCGACGGGTCCTCCTGGCCCGAATATGATCTATTAGGCTTCCTAAATATATGTGTTCCCGGCAGTGTGGCATTGTGGACAATCCATCCATAGATCCTGGCTTGATGTTAAGTGAAAAATCATCCAGTGGATTTGTTGTTGCTGTTGTTGTTTAACTTTTTTTTAATATCTTTTTTTATTTTCCAGATTGAAACCTTTGGATGTGGAATTCATGAAGGCAATTCACGGGAAAGTGAATATTGTCCCTGTCATAGCGAAGGCAGACACTTTAACTTTGAAGGAAAGGGAACGACTGAAGAGAAGGGTAATGTATCCGTTTTTCTGGGGAATTCTGGGAGTTGAAGTCCATCCATCTTAAAGCATCCTGGCTGGGGAATTCTGGGAGTTGAAGTCCATCCATCTTAAAGCATCCTGGCTGGGGAATTCTGGGAGTTGAAGTCTACCCATCTTAAAGCATTCTGGCTGGGGAATTCTGGGAGTTGAAGTCCACCCATCTTAAAGCATCCTGGCTGGGGAATTCTGGGAGTGGAAGTCCATCCATCTTAAACCATTCTGGCTGGGGAATTCTGGGAGTTGAAGTCCATCCATCTTAAACCATTCTGGCTGAGGAATTCTGGGAGTTGAAGTCCATCCATCTTAAAGCATTCTGACTGGGGAATTCTGGGAGTTGAAGTCCACCCATCTTAAAGCATTCTGACTGGGGAATTCTGGGAGTTGAAGTCCACCCATCTTAAAGCATTCTGACTGGGGAATTCTGGGAGTTGACGTCCACCCATCTCAAAACACACTGGCTGAGGAATTCTGGGATTCGAAGTCTGCACAGTGTTGCTAAGGTTGATGAAAACCACTGAATTAAATCGTCTTCTTTACATTTAAAGAAATGGAGAGTTTTAAAACTTTCTTTAAGCATCTTGCCCTCCAGAAAACCACAGTTGATTAGTTGGTTTCACCTCCTTTCGCCTTGGCGTTACCAGCTTGTAAATCTTCGGCGCTTATTTTTGCATTAAATGTTCACGGATAGTTTTAACAAAAGGCCTGTCCCCATATAGAGCGGCAAAAGGGCAAATAAACATCGAGCCCATTGTTTAAATTTTGATCCATTTGAATCAGCCTTTAAAAAAAAACAAAATTCCCCTACAAACTGGCTTTATAAGGCAGAATGTTTCATGTTGATCCAAAGCTTTGAAATTTCTGCTACTGTATATTTTTCTTCCTGCAAACATCTCTTTAGTGCGAAATCTCTAATCAAAGCAGGGGATCAGAATTCGCCTTTCTTGGCACAGCTTCGAAGGTTTTTGGGTTGTTGGGGGTTGTTTTTTTAGATGTTTCTGCCATTTGGCAAACCATCCAAAGTAAAGATTAGGGCTTTTTTTTTTTCTACTTCTGGTTTTTTGAAAAGTATTTGAATAAGCAGAAACCTGAATGGTGGATTTTTCTGTTAAGGAAGTCAGAATTCCTGACTTCGTGGAAATTGAACCTTCTTCTTTGTCCTTTTTTCTTAAAAAATAAAATAAAAATTGCCCCAAACCAATAGTAGCAATAGCAATAGTTAGACTTATATACCGCTTCATAGGGCTTTCAGCCCTCTCTAAGTGGTTTACAGAGTCAGCATATTGCCCCCAACAACAATCTGGGTCCTCATTTTACCCACCTCGGAAGGATGGAAGGCTGAGTCAACCTTGAGCCTGGTGGGATTTGAACAGCCAAACTGCTGAACTGCAGTCAGCTGAAGTAGCCTGCAGTGCTGCATTTAACCACTGCGCCACCTCGGCTCTAGCATGAAGAGTTGTTAACCTAATGTTGCGAAGCTTCTATTCCAGTAACATTGCGCTGCTAACCAGGGCATACAAAACCTTTGCCAGACCAATTCTCGAATACAGCTCGTCTGCCTGCAATCCACACTGTATATCAGACATTAATACAGTCCAGAGGTATTTCACGAGAAGAGTCCTCCACTCCTCTGCTTGCAACAGAATCCCTTATGCCACAAGGCTCAAAATTTTGGGCTTGGACAACCTAGAAGTACGCCGCCTACAGTCTGACCTAAGCATAGTACACAAAATTGGCTACTACAATGTCCTACCTGTCAACAACTACTTCGGCTTCAACCTCAATAATACTCGGGCAAATAATCGAAACAAACTCAAGGTAAACCACTCTAAACTCGATTGCAGAAAATACAACTTTCAGCAACAGAGTGGTCAACGCCTGGAATGCACCACCCGACTCCATTGTTACATCCTTAAAGCCCCATAGCTTCAACTTTCAACTGTCAACCGTGGACCTCACCCCATTCCCAAGAGGTCTGTAAGGGGGCATCATAAGCACCCCAGCCTACCATCCCTGTCCTACTGTTCCCATCTATTTATACTCATTTCTTATGCACATACCGTGTTTTCCCAAAAATAAGACAGGGTTCTTATTTTCTTTTGACCCCTGAAATAAGCACTTGGCCTTATTTTTGGGCAGATCTTATTATTTTTGAGGTGCAGGAGGCGGCGAGCGTGGTCACCTCATGGCTACTGCTGTGTCGCAATATTTTCAGGGAGGGCTTGTTTTAGCGTATGCGCTCAAAAGCCTGATTAGGCTTATTATCCGGGGAGGTCTTATTTTCAGGGGAACGGGGAATGTATACCTGCTTATAGTCAAACTATTCTCCAAGGCACCTGAGGGTAGAACAAGAAGCAATGGGTGGAAACTAATCAAGGAGAGAAGCAACTGAGAACTGAGGAGAAATTTCCTGACAGTTAGAACAATTAATCAGTGGAACAGCTTGCCTCCAGAAGTTGTGGGTTCTCCAACACTGGAAGTTTTTAAGAAGGTGTTGGATAGCCATTTGTCTGAAATGGTGTAGGGTTTCCTGCCTAGGCAGGGGGTTGGACTAGAAGACCTCCAAGGTCCCTTCCAACTCTGCTATTGTATTGTATTGAATAACTTTCTGCAAGGGGGCTTTAATCGCTGCTTTTTGTATTGTTAGCCAATTCAATTAAAATCATCTCTGGATATATATATTTTTTCCATCTTGGTTTCACCTCCGTTTCAGAAGGGTTTTATGCAGAAACTTCCCAGGGGTACATCTTAAAATTGATGAACAGCAGGAAATCCTATCCCTTAATACTGGAAATTAAACTATTTTATATAGGGTAAAGGTAAAGGTTCCCTTGCACATACGTGCTAGCCTTTCCTGACTCTAGGGGGCGGTGCTCATCTCTGTTTCAAAGCTGAAGAGCCAGTGCTGTCCGAAGACATCTCCGTGGTCATGTGGCTGGTATGACTAAACGCTGAAAGCGCACAGAACACTGTTCCCTTCCCACCAAAGGTGGTCCCTATTTTTCTACTTGCATTTTTTAAATGCTTTCAAAGTGCTAGGTTGCCAGAAGCTGGGACAAGTCACAGGAGCTCTGAGGTTGGCAGTTCAGCAGTTTGAATCCCTAGTGCCGCGTAACGGAGTGAGCTCCTGTGACTTGTCCCAGCTTCTGCCAACCTAGCAGTTCGAGAGCACGTAAAAAATGCAAGTAGAAAAAAGAGGGACCACCTTTGGTGGGAAGGGAACAGCGTTCCGTGCGCCTTCGGCATTGTGTCATGCCGGCCACATGACCATGGAGACATCTGCGGACAGCGCTGGCTCTTTGGCTTTGAAACGGAAATGAGCACTGCCCCCTAGAGTCAGGAACAATTAGCACATATGTGTGAGGGGAACCTTTGCCTTTACCTTATATATGAGTTCTCCCTGATGGTTTGTAGTACTGCCTTGCAATCCCATTTAGGCTGTTTCAAATCTCATTTCAGCATGGGAGATAAGTGTTAAAGTTAGAAGTATTAACAACAACAACTCCTCCTCCTCTTACTCCTCCTCTTCTTTTTCAATCAAGATAGATAGATAGATAGATAGATAAATAAATTACTTACTCTCTTACTCCCTGGAAACAAATACAGTAGGGGGTAAGACCCCCTGCTATACCATCTTATTCCATCTTACTCTAAAGGACAGAGAGAAGTAGAACTATCCCTTTTTTAGCAACGTTAAAACTCCATCACCTGAACTGTGATTCTGCCACAAACTTTATACGCACTCTCCATCTTTAACATCTGCGCAATTTTTCCTTTTTCTTTTGTGTGGGATATGTATGTGGTATGTATGTGATGTATGTTTGATGTATGTTTGTACCCACTTATTATTTTATTGTCACTGTATTTTTGTAATTTTAATCTGACTTGTGGGGACTGTATGAGTGAGTGACTGTGTATGCATGAGGGGACTGGGAGAACAACCGGGTGCCTCCTCCACTGAGTGCCATTGCAGAAGTGGTAGGGGGCCCAGGCCTATCTCCCGTCCTAGAATGATTGAGATTGATAGCCTGCCGGAGAGAGTGGAAGCTTCAGGGGGGTCTACAATTACGGGAGTGGGCCGGAACATTACGGTCACGATGGGGAGGGGCAGGTACGGCGGGAACTTCAGGGTAGCCATTACCGGGGGAGGAGGGTTCGCTATGTCGCAGCGATCCCTCCTTCCGGCCCTGTTAGTTCCACTCCAAGGCCGCATTGTGAGAGTGGTTAGGGCCCTGGTCTCAGGCTGTTGTTGCTAAATGCCAGCTCTGTGGTTCACAAGGCTCCCCTCGTCCGGGACCTAATATTAGATGAGGGGGCAGACCTGGCATGTATTACTGAAACCTGGCTGGGCCCGGAGGGAGGAGTCCCCCTCACTGAAATGTGCCCAGAAGGATTTCAGGTGCCTCATCAGCCATGACCCCAGGGAAGGGGTGGGGGAGTGGCTATCATCATCCGAGGGTCATTAGTCCCTCGTAGGATCCCTGCTCCGGAGCTTGTCGGGTGTGAGTCCTTATTGGTGAAGTTGGACCTTGAGGGTCAAGTGGGCTTGTTGCTAATGTAACTTCTTCCCAACAGCGTTACAACAGCCCTCCCCTCGCTCCTTGAGTCAGTAGCTGAGCTGGCGGTAGAGTTCCCTAGGCTTATGGTCCTGGGGGACTTCAACCTGCCTTCGCTCGGTGGACACTCTGATGGGGCGCAGGAGTTCATGGCTTCCATAACGGCCATGGACTTGACCCAAGTAATCCAGGGTCCGACTAACTCAGCGGGGCACACACTCAACCTCGTATTCCTCTCGGAGCAGTGGAGACGTGATCTAGATTTGAGGGGCATTAAGATCTTGTCCTTGTCATGGTCTGATCACTTCCTACTGAGGCTTGACTTTCGGAGACCAATCTCCCACTGTAGGGAGGAGGAACCAATTAGGTGGTTCCGCCCCAGGCGCCTGATGGACCCTATGGGATTTCAGACGGCGCTTGGAGAAATACCTGACACTCTAGTCCACAATCCGGTAGAGTTCTTAGTCGCTGCTTGGAATACAGCGGCGGCAGGGGCTCTAAACCGGATTGCGCCTTTACGGCCTCTCCGAGGTAGTGGATCCAGGAGAGCTCCTTGGTTTACTGAGGAACTCCGGGAGATAAGCGCCAAAAGAGAAGCCTAGAGCGCCGCTTGAGGGCCAGTAACTCCGAGTCAGACCGAGCACTGATGAGAGCCTTTATCAGGACCTATCTCGTGGCAATACGGGTGGCGAAATCTGCGCATTTTACCGCTCTTATTGCATCCGCTGAATCGCGCCCAGCCGCCTTGTTTAGAATAGCCCGCTCCCTCTTGAAAGGGAGGGATGCGGACAACCCTTTACAAGGTAGGGCTGAGGAATTTGTTCAGTTTCTAACGGATAAAGTCGCTCGGATTTGGACAGATCTGGACTCCAATTGCACAGTACCAGCCGAGGTACCGAGGGAAGGTCTTGAGCGAATTTTATGGAGCGAGTTTCAACTTGTGTTTCTGATGAAGTGGACAAGGCCATGGGAGCGGTGAGTGCCTCCACTTGTATACTGGACCCGTGCCCCTCCAGGCTGGTCTCGACCAGCAGGGAGGTGACACGTGACTGGATCCAGACGATAGTTAACACCTCTCTCCGGGAGGGGTCCTTCCCGCACCTCCTAAAGCAGTGGTCCCCAACCTTTTTATCGCCGCGGACCAGTCAGCCTTTGATAATTTTACCGTGGCCCGCTGAGCGCGCGCAGGGGTGGGGAGGTGTTGTTCGCGACGACACATTGATTGTTCAGTATGGCTAGCGTAGATAGCGTAGCACAAACTGCGCCTACGCAAGGCTACGCTACTAGCGCTGTCTACGCTAGCCCTACGTAGCTGCGCAGGCGCTCTTAGGTTTTTTTCAGGAATCGGCCAGCGCTGAAGCGCTGAAAAGGAATGAGAAGGGCGGCGCTGGACACAGGGGGGCGGTGGGCCGCTGGTGACGTCAGAGTGCCACCAGCGGTCCAGTAACACCCCTTGTGCCAGTTAGCCCTAATTTGCATACAGAAAGAAACTATGGCCCCCGGCCGCTGCAGCGATCATGGCCCCCGGCCACTGCGCGGCCCGGTGCCAGGCACTCCACGGCCCGGCACCGGTCCGCGGACCGGGGGTTGGGGATCACTGTCCTAAAGGATGCGGTGGTGAGACCCCTCCTGAAGAAACCTTCTCTGGATCCAGCCATCTTGAGTAACTATCGTCCAGTCACCAAGCTCCCCTTTGTTGGGAAGGTTGTTGAGAAAGTGGTGGCCTTTCAACTCCGACGGTCCTTGGATGAAACCGATTATCTGGATCCCTTTCAGTCCGGTTTCAGGCCTGGTTACAGCATGGAAACTGCTTTGGTCTCGCTGATCGCTGATCTCTGGTGAGCCAGGGATAGGGGTCACTCCTCTATCCTTGTGCTTCTTGACCTCTCAGCGGCCTTCGATACCATCGACCATGGTATTCTTCTGCAACGGTTACGGGAGGTGGGAGTGGGAGGCACCATTCTTCGGTGGTTCTCCTCCTACCTCTCAGACAGGTCGCAGTCGGTGTTGGTCGGAGGGCAGAGATCGACCCCTAGGCCCCTCAATTATGGGGTGCCGCAGGGTTCGGTCCTGTCCCCCCTCCTATTCAACATCTACATGAAGCCGCTGGGTGAGATCATACGCCGGCACGGGATTAAATATCATCAATATGCGGATGATACACAGTTGTATCTGTCCGCCCCGTGCCAACTCAGTGAAACGGTAGAAGTGATGTGCCAGTGCCTGGAGGCTGTCAGGGTCTGGATGGGAACGAACAAGTTGGTGCTCAATCCCGACAAGACCGAGTGGCTATTGATGCTCCCTCCCAAAGATGGTCCAGCTATTCCATCTCTCAGCCTGGGGAGTGAAATTATACGCCCCTCAGAGAGGGCCTGCAATTTGGGAGTCGTCCTGGATCCGCAGCTGACTTTAGAACATCATCTGTCGGCTGTGACCAGGGGGACCTTTGCCCAGGTTCGCCTGGTGCACCAATTGCGGCCCTACCTGGACCGGGAGCCCTTTGGATAGTCACTCACGCCCTTGTCACCTCAAGACTGGATTACTGTAACACGCTCTTCATGGGGCTGCCCTTGAAGAGTGTTCGAAGACTTCAGCTTGTCCAGAACGCAGCCGCGCGGGCGATTGTGGTGCACCTCGGTACACCCACGTTACACCTATCCTCTGCGAGCTGCACTGGCTGCCCATTGGTCTCCAGACACGCTTCAAGGTGCTAGTCGTTACTTTTAAAGCCCTACATGGTATCGGACCTGGGTACTTGAGAGACCGCCTCCTGCCAGTCACCTCCCAAAGACCTATTAGATCCCACAGACTAGGCCTCCGAATTCCATCTGCCGGCCAATGTCGGCTGGCGACTCCTCAGGGGAGGGCCTTCTCTGTGGCTGCTCCGGCCCTCTGGAACGATCTCCCTGTGGAGATCCGGACCCTTACTACCCTTCTGGCCTTCCGCAAAGCAGATCCTTCTCTGTGGCTGTTCCGGCAGGCCTGGGGCTGTTGAACTATCCAGCCCCATTTGAGGTTACGGCTGTTGTAGAATTTTAAATTGTTGTTTTTTATTTTGTTTTTGTATCCCCTCCCTTTTTATTGTTAGCCGCCCTGAGTCTCTCGGGAATAGGGCGGCATACAAACTTAATAAAATGAAATGAAATGAAATGAAAGACACCTTTAATACCCCTCGGGGGTGTGTGTTCTGTTAAGATACAGCCTGTTGTGCCTTAAAATGGCTTCTACCATACTGCTGTAAAATGACTTCTACTGAACAGCGCAGTGGAGTCGCCATGGTAATGGCTTCACAATATTCCACAAGGGGGCTCCCTCTGGTAAGGGGGAAAATCCAACATTAAAAATTACGTTTGGTCCAGACATTTTCCCCCTATAAATAAATACCTGAGCAATGTCAGGTTATCAACTAGTCTCCTAAATAAGAATAATTTAATTATGGGGGTATTGGTGCTCTCTGAGTTTGGTAGTTTTCTTGCAAAACATTTCATCACCCAACTAGGTAACATCATCAACGCTAGAGGGGTGTGGGGTTTACTCTCTGCAAGCAAGCTATTGTATATAAAGAAAGACCAGACCCCACACTCCCTTCCAGCACTGATGATGCTACCTTGTTGGGTCGTGAAACACCTCAAGGAAACAACCAAGCTCAGAGGGCATCAGGGACCCCACAGTTCACCTGAACTGAGGAGGAATTTCCTGACAGTTAGAACAATTAATCAGTGGAACGACTTGCCTCCAGAAGTTGTGAATGCTCCAACACTGGAAGATTTTAAGAAGATGTTGGATAGCCATTTGTCTGAAGCGGTATAGAGTTTCCTGCCTAGGCAGAGGGTTGGACTAGAAGACCTCCAAGGTCCCTTCCAACTCTGCTATTGTATTGTATTGTACTTCTATGTTTATATGCTATATTCATACTTATAGTTTTCTCACACATGCTTCACAAACCAAAATACATAAAAATAAAATAAATACATCCTCTCAAGTGGGAATCAATGCGTGCCCTATTCACAAGCCATCCAGTGCCGTTTTTTTGAGGAAGTTCAAAAAAGAAAAGACTGTGTGAAGGGAAACTTTACATTTTGACTTCTTTTTCTTCTTCTTTTTTTTCCCCCTGGGAAGCCTAATCTTTAAGACGCACGAAGCCCCCAGGGACCCATAAACTGAGGTCTGAAGAAACAAAATGCAGTTTTATTGTTGGGGGGGGGGGGTATGAAATGCAGTTTGTTTTCCTTGCTATTCTTCCTTTCTTTTTTTCCTTTCAGGAAAGCACTTGGCTGAACAGCTGTGGTATATTATTCAGCCACCCTTGCTGGCTTTCCCGCCATTGTTTCGGGTTTTACACTTTATCGCCAAGATCTCTGTCCAGAGAAACTGGCCTTTCTTATTCCCCATCATTGACCAACAGCAGACTAGCCAATCTTGGCCAGTCCCCGCATGTTAGGCTGTTCCTGGGAGGGTTATTCTCTCTGGCAACCTATAATTAAAACGACTGTGTGCTAATTCTTTAAGCCCCGCCTTTGGAAAATAGTCTGCCAGATTTGCAAAATGTTGCGTCCGTTTGTGTTTGGATGGATTAGTCCTGGATGTTCTCTTCGGTTGATCATCATCATCATCATCATCATCATCATCATCACAATTGTATCACAGCGGCCAGTTGTTTCACCGGATTTGGCATTGATTACTAGTCGGGCCCCACCCAGGGGCCTAGGACGTCGTAATGTATTTTCGTAATATGTGTGCAGATCCAAGCAGTGCGGCTTTTTGCATTTGACTGATGGTGATTTTGTCAATTTTTTACTGTTTTAAATGTAAATTCCAGTGCTTTTGGAATAGCACCAAGTGTGCCGATTACCACTGGAATTATTATTATTATTGTGTGGAGAGTTATATTTTCCTCTAAGAAATAGAATAATGGGTATGTTGAAATGGGTATATTGTGGCCTGCCGGCAGCCAACATAACAGATTCAAGACAGTGAGGAAGTTGGGGAGGAACCTGGGCCAGTCCTGGAGTTTGGGAAAGGTTCTGGGGAGGGCTATGTGTTGGAGGCAGAGAGGGGGCCAGGGCCGTCTGACAGTTATCAGCTGCCTTCGGAGTCGGACTTCATTGAGGCAGAAGTACAGTGGGAGCCTGTTCCCAGTGTGCGCATGCGCAGAGCTGCCAGACGAAGGGAACAGCTAAAGAACAGGGGGCGACTTGGGAGTAAGGCCACAGGTGGATGTTGAATGGCCCCTCCCAGAGGAAATGAAAAAGGGGCGAAAGGGGAGTGGAGTTTGCAGGAGAACAATTAATTCATTAGTTCAAATCTATCTTTCTTTCTTTCTTTCTTTCTTTCTTTCTTTCTTTCTTTCTTTCTTTCTTTCTTTCTTTCTTTCTTTCTTTCTTTACTTTGGCAGGTGTTAGATGAAATTGCTGAGCATGGCATCCGGATTTACCAGCTGCCCGATGCCGACTCTGACGAGGATGAAGAGTTCAAAGAACAAACGAGGATCCTGAAGGTGAGCCAACGCAATCGTATCATTACCAACAGCCCTAGACTTCCGGCCATTCGTTTAAACCCCCGTTCGAAGTTGGAACGCTGCTGCGCAAAAGCGAGGAGGACCAGTCGTGAAGTCCCAAAGGTGCTTTTTCACAAGGCTTTCTTGTTTTTTCTTCGAAGACCTTAAGAACCAGAAAGTCCAGTTGTCTCTTGGGGAAAAAAAAAGCACCTTTGGGACAACGATGACCTGGATGACTGAGAATCTCCATAGACACCAGTTGTAAGTTTCCCCCCCCTTTCCCCCCCCCCTCTCCAGTGCCATGGTAACTTAGAAAGGGAGTGGTCTGGTGGCTTAGAGGTGGAGCTCCCGCCTCTAAACCACCAGGCTGAGAGTTCGATCCCAGTTAGAGGCAGATATTTCTATCTCTCTGGGCACAATGAGGAAATATCTGCCGAAAAAAACCTCTGCATTGGCAACAGGAAGGGCATTAGGCCATCAAAACACTCAGCTCCATTCAGCTGCCCAGACTCCACCCTGCAAGGGATTACAGGGCTGTTGAAAGAAAGAAGATGATGGTAACTTAGAAAAATTGCTAAATGAATGAATCTTTCAGTGTTAGGCCCTTGGATTCTTTCTAGAATCTGCATCTTAAGAAATTAGTTCCCGGATGCTTTTCGCCAAAAGGATGCATTTCTGAAGGGGGAGCAATTTTTTTGCTGTTTGTGGAGTCAAATCATGGGTTTTTGGAAAGATAAGTTGTGGTTTTTCACATGTGTGACCAGGGCCTCTAAATCTGACAGCTTTCAGGCTATATATTTATGTATTTATTATTTACTAGCTGATAACCCGGCATAGCCTGGTTATGTATTTATCCCAACCCTGTATTAGAGGGAGCCCCCTTGTGGAGTACTCTGAAGCCGTTACCATGGCAACTCCACTGTGCTGTGCAGTAGAATCCATTTTAAGGCAGAACAGGCTGCATCTTAACAGAACTCGGATCCAAAATGCACACTATTCACTGTCAAAAGTATTGTTCCCTGCATGCGCCCCGTCCGAAGAGCAGCTGGCCGGCAGGAGGTGCACACATGTGCAATGGAGAGGGCTCTGCATGCCACCTATGGCATGCCATAGGCTTGCCATCACAGGGATAAATGATGGTCTCTCAGCTTTCCGACATGTGGGGTGACATGGAATTCTTCCTCCTCTTGACTCCTCCAGGCCAGTGTTCCTTTTGCTGTGATCGGGTCCAACCAGCTGATCGAAGTGAAGGGGAAAAAGATTCGAGGCCGCCTCTACCCCTGGGGGGTGGTGGAAGTGGAGAACCCTGAACACAACGACTTCCTCAAGTTACGCACGATGCTGGTGTAAGTCCCATACCTTCTTTGGCCTCTCTTTGTAGGGAAGCCCTGTGCATTATGTCAGCTAGCAAAAAAACTCATGGATATCACTGAGATAGATAGATAGATAGATAGATAGATAGATAGATAGATAGATAGATAGATAGATAGATAGATAGATAGATAGATAGAGAGAGATGTATAAATAGGGATGGATGGAGGTATAGATATGGACAGACGGACGGACAGACAGGGATGACAGATAAGATAGATAAAATACATAAGACATGAGATCCTAGATGGATGGACGGGTGGATGATAGAGATGGATGATAAGCTATAGATAGATAGATAGATAGATAGATAGATAGATAGATAATAGATAGATAGATAGATAGATAGATAGATAGATAGATAGATAGATGATAGATAGATAGATAGATAGATAGATAGATAGATAGATAGATAGATAGATACGGTAGGTAGGTAGGTAGGTAGGTAGGTAGGTAGGTAGGTTAGGTAGGTAAGTAGGTAGGTAGGTAGGTAGGTATGATTGATATAGAGATAGGTAGGTAGGTAGGTAGGTAGGTAGGTAGAGATAGATAGATAGATAGATAGATGATAGATAGATAGATAGATAGATAGATAGATAGATAGATAGATATAGATAGAAAGAAATATACAGTAAGTAGGTAGGTCGGTAGATAGGTAGGTAGATATGATATAGATAGATAGATAGATGATAGATAAATAGATGATAGATAGATAGATAGATAGATAGATAGATAGATAGATAGATAGATAGATAGATAGATAGATAGATAGAAAAAGGAAAGAAAGAAAGAAAGAAAGAAAAAGAAAGAAAGAAAGAAAAAGAAAAAGAAAGAAAAAAAGAAAGAAATATACAATAGGTAGCTAGGCAGATATGAATGAGATAGATAGATAGATAGATAGATAGATAGATAGATAGATAGATAGATAGATAGATAGATAGATAGATACATACAGTAGACAGGTAGGTAGATATGAGATAGAAAGAAATATAAAGTAGATAGGTAGGTAGGTAGATATGATAGAGATAGATAGATGATAGATAGATAGATAGATAGATAGATAGATAGATAGATGATAGATAGATAGATAGATAGATAGATAGATAGATAGACAGACAGACAGACAGACAGACAGACAGACAGATATGGGTAAATATGGATAAATATGATGGGTAGGTAGGTAGATATAAATAGACGTATAGATATGGATGATAGATATAAATGGATAGAAAGAAAAAAAATAAAAAGAAAGAAATGTATCGACTGATAGATATGGATGGATAGATATGGATAGATGGATAGAGACAGAGAGAGAGACAGAGAGAGAGTGAGCAATTCCTGATTGTTTAGTCTTAATTCCACTTTGCATCTTTGGAAAGAATAAATTCCAGTCCAAGGGTTCCCTCTACTGGACAATTTTCATGCTACATTTGAAGATTTTGTCTCGTTTGTTGCTAACAGCTGTCCGGGCTGCAGAAGGTTTTTAAATAAGCCATATGGAAGACATACCATTGGCTTCATGTCCATTCTGATCAACCTCTATTGTGTTTCTTCTTTCAGGACACACATGCAAGACCTCCAAGAAGTAACCCAGGATTTGCATTACGAAAATTTCCGGTCAGAGAGATTAAAAAGGACTGGCAAGTAAGTTCTTTCTTCGTGTCTCGTTGCTTTCCTTCGTTGGCTGCAGCTATGAATCTCCCTTTAAAACCTTTCCTAACTTAAGGTTAAGGTAAAACTTCCCCTCGCACATATGTGCTAGTCATTCCTGACTCTAGGGGGCGATGCTCATCTCTGTTTCAAAGCCGAAGAGCCAGCGCTGTCCGAAGACGTCTCCGTGGTCATGTGGCCGGCATGATTCAACACCAAAGGCGCACGGAACACTGTTCCCTTCCCACCAAAGGTGGTTCCTATCTTTCTACTTGCATTTGTTACCTGCTTTCGAACTACTAGGTTGGCAGAAGCTGGGACAAGTAGTGGGAGCTCACTCCGTTATGCGGTGCTAGGGATTCGAACTGCCAACCTTTTTGATTGACAAGCTCAGCGTCTTAGCCACTGAGCCACCGCATCCCTTTCTAAAAGCAAACTGCAAAAAAAGAGCCTCAAATTTCCTTTTAAATGACCCCCCTGGGAGGGTTGATTACCAGAAACTAGCTATAGATTCAAATAGCAGAATGCCCTAATGATTACGACCCTAGGCTTGTCGACCAGACCCTGATCGTCAGAACAAGCCGGTTCGGCTCTCAGCTGATTGTCGGAGCTACTGGTTCGTCTGAACCGGCTGAATCCCACCCCTATTTTGAACAGTCACTCAATGAATGGTTGTTAAGTCAAGCACTACCTGTCATTAAATAAATCGTGGCATGACAAAACCGCGAAGCCCTTATCCATGGAGACATAAGCGCGTCGCTAAAGCCGCGATGTCATCACCACACGTCATCACCGCCGCAACAACAGCGCGGCAACAGAAGGGCGCTTTAAAACAGCGCCGCGGCAGAAAGCTGATTTCAATTAAGGTAAGGGTTAGGATTAGGTTTAGGGTTTTGTTTTAGGGTTAGGTTTAGGTTTAGGGTTAGGTTTAGGGTTAGATTTAGGTTTAGGGTTAGGTTTAGGGTTAGATTTAGGTTTAGGGTTAGGTTTAGGGTACTGAGTGCTTGGGAATGTGCGGATTTGCCCTCCGCGATTATGTCATCGCGGTAGGGTCGCGTTTTTCCTTAGCGCTTCGAACGGCGCGAATTAGTCTTCGCGCTTATGTCTCCGCGGATAAGGGCTTCGCGGATTTGTGGTGGAACCAAATAAATGGGAAGGCAATAGTATTCCATTGCCTGTCGGCGTATAATCGTCCTGACCCTCTGACCATGGAAGGGTTTAAGGGAGGGGGGGGTGTGTCAAACTGGATTTTTTCGAGGGCTGGATCAACATTGTAGTTCTCCACAGGCCGGCCTGATGTGGGTGGGTTGGGGAGGGAGATTGTACGGATACATCCTGCAACACTTTGCTGGCCAAAACGGGGCATGGGCGAAGCGCGTGAGGCCCCCTGCACCCCATTTTCAGCCTGGATGACCTCCTGCAGCACTTTGCCAGCCAAAATGGGGCACGGGGGGGTCGTGCGTGGGCTCCCCCCATACCGCATTTTGGCTGGCAGAGTGCTGCAGTAGGTCATCCAGGCTGAAAATGGTGTGTGTGGGGGAGGCTCATGCACCTCTCCCCCCCTCCCCCCCGGCGCCCCATTTTGGCTTCCAGTGGCACCGCGAGCTGGTGGTCCCATGTTATTTCCAGGCCGCGGGGCCAGACTTAAGCATCCCGCAGGTCAGATCCGGCCCCTGAGCCTTGAGTTTGACCTTCCTGGTCTAAGGCTAAGGAACGGAGATGAGCACTGCCCCCTAGAGGCAGAAATGACTGGACAGGTGAAGCCCTTTACCTTTTAAAACACCTTTTTCTCTCTAGATTCAGCAAAAATAAGGATTGTGATGGCAGATCCTCCCCAGAGGTTAAGATTCTAGCTAAGAAGGATGTGTGAAATGCCATTTAGGAGGAGATTTGTCTTATGTGCGAGAACAAACACCACGACTTAGAAATTCAGAAAGCTGTCATAGAGCAGGCTATTTCCAGAAGTGTAGATGCTTCAGCTTTTGACAGCCCAAACACCAACGAATCTCCTGACCCCCTTTAAAAACTGACAAATGTATCCTTGCATAACCCTTTTTTGTGTGTTTGTGTGTGCAACTTTTGCAACTTCAGGACGTGTCTTCAGGATGCCACCAGTCTTTAAAATCAGTCTGTTTATCCCTCTAATTCTCTCTCTTCCTCTCGTATGTTTAATTTTAACCATCTTGCTTTACAAAGAATTCTGGGGGGAAAAAATTGTATACTTAAAGGCTGTTTTCTAATTTGAATTTAGCCGACCAAGAGCTTGAGGTGGAAGGTTGCTCTTTGAAATTTTGTTTCGTTTCGTTTTGCATTGCACCTTACTAGTAACCGGTTCACCCACAAAACCGTGCTCGACTAAACCACGTCGCTGACGTCATCAACTGGGCAACAACAGCACGGAGACAAAAGCATGCTGTAAACCCTAAACCTAAAATTAACCCCTAAACCTAAACCTAATCCCCCTAAACCTAACCCTTAACCTAATCCTAAACCTAACCCTTAACCTAACCCTAAACCTAACCCTAACCCTAACCCTAACCCTTAACCTAATCCTAACCCTAACCCTAAAGCTAACCCTAAGACTAACCCTTACCTTAAGTTGAATCGGCTTGCTTTCAAAGCACTATTTAAAGCACCCTTCTTTCTCCGCGCTGGCTGTTGTCGCCCTGTTAATGACATCAGCGACGCGGTTTAATCAGGTGCGGTTTAGTCGAGCGCGGTTTTGACGGGTCACGCTAGTAACCAACCTGTTCCTTTGCTTTCTCTTTTGATACATGTAGAGCATGTACAGAAAAACATTATTAATTCAAGGAGTGAGCATGTAGGTGTGTGTATAGTTCTTGCCTTTGTGCATTAAAAGATAAACAAAAAAGAAAGAGTAAAATAGAGAATAGAGTAGAGTAGAATAGAATAGAATAGGAGGAGAAGGAGAAGCAAAAGGATTAATAGAATAGAATAAGATTAGATTAGCATTGGATAGGATAATAGAATAGGATAATAGAATAGAAAGAAGGAGAAGGCGAAGCAAAAGGATTAAGGAACAGGATAGAATAACATTAGAATAGGATAGGATAGGATAATAGAATAGAAAGGAGAAGGAGAAGCAAAATGATTAAGGAACAGAATAAAATAAGATTAGATAGGATAAGATAGGATAATAGAATAGGATAAAATAGGATAGGATAATAGAATAGAAAGAAGGAGAAGGAGAAGCAAAAGGATTAAGGAACAGAATACAATAAAATTAGAATAGGATAGGATAGGATAGGATAATAGAATAGGATAATAGAATAGAAAGGAGAAGGAGAAGCAAAATGATTAAGGAACAGAATAAAATAAGATTAGGATAGGATAAGTTAGGATAATAGAATAGGATAAAATAGGATAGGATAATAGAATAGAAAGGAGAAGGAGAAGCAAAATGATTAAGGAACAGAATAAAATAAGATTAGGATAGGATAAGATAGGATAATAGAATAGGATAAAATAGGATAGGATAATAGAATAGAAAGAAGGAGAAGGAGAAGCAAAAGGATTAAGGAACAGAATAGAATAAAATTAGAATAGATTAGATTAGGATAGGATAGGATAATAGAATAAAAGGAGAAGGAGAAGCAAAAGGATTAAGGAATAGAATAAGATTAGAATAGATTAGATTAGGATAGGATAATAGGATAGAATAGAATAGGATAGTATAATAGAATAGAATAACTTTATTGTCAATGAATGTACACTAATCGGCAATTATTAAAATGAAATTTCGTTGCATTCAGCTCTCAAAGCATCTCCATCTCCAATATACACTACCATAAACATGACTAAATAAATAAATACAAAATTATGCGTATACATATATGACACAGAGAAACAACCCAGTCTACTTCGGGTGTACACACGTACATGGTGAGAAAAACGGATCTTGCATTTTCAGTAGTTCTCTTTGTCTGAATTTGGCTTTCCCTGCCAGGTTTCACAGGGGGGAAAAAGTCCACAATCCAAATAACTGTCAACTTGGTCCAACCGAATCCATTTTATATTTCACAGGCCTGCAGAGGAAGAAGTCCTGGACAAAGACAGGATCCTTCAGCAGAAGGAGGCTGAGGTAAGGACCTAAAAGCCAGGCTGGGGGATATCGGTTGAGTTCAAATTTAGTTACTGTTAACCAGCAACGATCGTCTTTTGGAAGGATAAACATGTTCTGACCTAGGCTTCCCAAGAGCATGAACCCGACTCCTTGTCCCGGTGAAACCTCTTTTATTTAGTTTAAAGGGAATTCCTCTCCAGCAAAGTCCCGCCCAACAGTCTTTCAAGAGATTTCACAACTACAGACCTTTCTCAGGCTTGGAGAGCTGCCAGGCCGATATCTTCCAAACGCCACGCTGTAGCAGCAATTCCTTGGCACGAAGTCAGGAACAGATCTTCACCCGAATGAATTGAACTAATGGCCTCCTGCAAACTCCACTCCCCTTTCGCTCCTCTTTTATTTCCTCTGGGAGGGGCCATTCAGCGTCCACCTGTGGCTTTATTCCCAAGTCGACCCTTGTTCCTTAGCTGTTCCCTTCTCCTGGCAGCTCTGTGCATGCATACATCGGGAACAGGCTCCAGCTGTTCTTCTGCCCCACTGATCTCTGATTCTGAAGGCAGATGATAACTGTCAGATGGCTCTGGCCCCCTCTCTGCTTCCGACACAGAGCCCTCATCAGAGCCTTCCCCAGACTCCAGGACTGGCCCAAGTTCCTCCCCAACCTTCTCACTGTCCGAATCTGCCGCCAGCTCTGCTGGCCGCTGGCAGGCCACAACAGCACATTTAATCATGGTTAAAGAGCCAAGCAAAAGGAACAGTAAAGAGGCATCAGATGCCCTCCAAACCTGGTGATCGAACTTATTATACACCGTATTTTTATTTAGTTAGTTATTGGGAATTTTATATAAGAATTGCAGAGTTCTTCAAGGCTTTAAGAGTTCTCTTTTATAAATCCGGTAGGGGGAAAAAAAGATTACCCAGATCTCTTTCTTGGTTTCTCATTTGTAAATTCCCTTTTACATTTGGGAAACTGAGCCAGTTGCTTTTGCAGAGATCCAGTGAAACATCCTTTTCTAAGTCATTCTCCTGGCCTGTCTGATGTAAGTCCATTTTCAGTACCATCTCTTATCTTGTCAAATAACATTCATTTGAATGTTTAAGTTTAAGTTTAAGTTTTATTTTATTTATATGCCCCCCTATTCCCTAAAAGGGACTCAGGGCGGCGAACAACTTAAACGGGAAGGGGAAACATACAAGTACAAAATAAACATTTAAAATGACCAACAACCACATCTGTCGAGAGGGGAAGGGAGCTCATCAACCCCAAGCCTGCCGACACAGCCAGGTTTTAACGGCTTTTTGGAAAGCAGGGAGAGAGGTGAGGGTCCGAATCTCCGTGTGGAGTTCGTTCCAAAGGACCGGAGCTGCAACAGAGAAGGCCCTCCCCCGGGTCGTAGCCAGATGGCATTGGCTGGATGTTAAGCTATCCATAGAAGCAGACTTCACCACTGAAATTGTTGATATGGTGGCTACTCTCTTCTGATTCCATTCTTCAAAAACTTCCTTCGGTATTTTTTAGTGTCATAACCATCTTGCAAGCCAGTTTATCCTTCCTCTTACCTAAGAAGCTGCCTGTTCTCTAAAGCAGTGTTTATAATGCTCAAGTAAGATGGAAAAGCAGGACTAAAAAAGACACAGGAAATGGGTTTGCATTCCTTGGACTTTGTTGGGAGTGCAAACATCAATTTCCCTTTTAGTGTTTTACATTCTGAGCAGTAATAGCGCTTGAAATTCTGTTTACAAATCTGGAAAGTTTATATAACCTTCTGAACATCTCTCTCCCTTTCTCTCTCTCCCCTCTGTCTGTCTGTCTGTCTGTCTTTCTGTCCTCTCTCTGTGTGTCTCTCTCCTCTCTATCTTTCTCTCTCCCTCTCTCATTCTCTCCCTCCCCACCTGTCTCCCCCTCTCCCCTCTTTCTGTGTCTCTCTCTTATCTCTGTCTCTCTCTCTTCCTCCCTCTCTTTCCCCCACCTGTCTCTCTCTCTTCCTTCTGTCTGTCTGTCTTTCTGTCCTCTCTCTGTGTGTCTCTCTCCTCTATCTTTCTCTCTCCCTCTCTCTTTCTCTCCCTCCCCACCTGTCTCCCCCTCTCCCCTCTTTCTGTGTCTCTCTCTGTCTCTCTCTCCTGTCTCTCTCTCTCCCCCCTCTCTTTCCCCCACCTGTCTCTCTCTCCCCCCTCTCTCTCTCTCTGTCTGTCTTTCTGTCCTCTCTCTGTGTGTCTCTCTCCTCTCTGTCTTTCTCTCTCTCTTTCTCTCCCTCCCTCCCTGTCTCTCCTTCTCCCCTCTTTTTGTGTCTCTCTCTCTGTCTGTCTGTCTCTCCTCTCTCTCTCTCTCCCTCCCTCTCTTTCCCCTACCTGTCTCTGTCTCTCTCCCCTCTCTCTCTCTGTCTGTCTTTCTGTCCTCTCTCTGTGTGTCTCTCTCCTCTCTGTCTTTCTCTCTCTCTTTCTCTCCCTCCCTCCCTGTCTCTCCTTCTCCCCTCTTTTTGTGTCTCTCTGTCTGTCTGTCTCTCCTCTCTCTGTCTCTCTCTCTCCCTCCCTCTCTTTCCCCTACCTGTCTCTCTCTCCCCCCCTCTCTCTGTCTGTCTGTCTTTCTGTCCTCTCTCTGTGTGTCTCTCTCCTCTCTGTCTTTCTCTCTTTCTCTCCCTCCCTCCCTGTCTCTCCTTCTCCCCTCTTTTTGTGTCTCTCTCTCTGTCTGTCTGTCTGTCTCTCCTCTCTCTCTCTCTCCCTCCCTCTCTTTCCCCTACCTGTCTCTGTCTCTCTCCCCTCTCTCTGTCTGTCTGTCTTTCTGTCCTCTCTCTGTGTGTCTCTCTCCTCTCTGTCTTTCTCTCTCTCTTTCTCTCCCTCCCTCCCTGTCTCTCCTTCTCCCCTCTTTTTGTGTCTCTCTGTCTGTCTGTCTGTCTCTCCTCTCTCTGTCTCTCTCTCTCCCTCCCTCTCTTTCCCCTACCTGTCTCTCTCTCTCCCCTCTCTCTGTCTGTCTGTCTTTCTGTCCTCTCTCTGTGTGTCTCTCTCCTCTCTGTCTTTCTCTCTCCTTCTCTCTTTCTCTCCCTCCCCACCTGTCTCTCCCTCTCCCCTCTTTCTGTGTCTCTCTCTGTCTCTCTCTCTCCTCTCTCTGTCTCTCTATCCCTCTCTCTCTTTCCCCCACCTGTCTCTCTCTCTGTCTCCCTCTCCCCCCCCCATGTGTGTGTGTGTGTGTGTGAGAGAGAGAGAGACAGACAGACAGACAGACCTTGGAGGAGTGCCAGACTCACCAGGATCAAGATATCCTGCTCAATAGTTATTCTGGGTTTTATCAAAGAATAAAAATCCTTGACTTTTGAGAACAATTAATCTTTTCCATGCTTTGTTCCAGCTGCCAAACTGGTCTGTTTCTTACTGGTATTCATTTAGTGTTGTGTCTCCTGGACTTTTGCTTCCCGAATTGCCTTTAAATATCTATATCTCTTCTTCCAAATATAAAGCTAGCTACTTTTTTCCAAAAACAAAACGAGTCTTGAAACAGGAAAGTCCTTCCGAAACAGAAACAAAAAAAAAGCATGTTTTGAGTCTCTCAGGTCTCAAAAGTCCACCGTTTTTTAAATCTGATCTCCCACATGTAAAAAGATGCCTTCTCCTCCTTCAATTCAGCATCCTCCGATAGCTTTCTCTGTTCATTTCAAATATTCCGGTCAGAACATTCACTGTTGCTCGAAAGAAACACAGGGCGGAAAAGTAATTGGCACTTGAGCACTTAGCTTAGGTCGATATTGGCTGCCGTTAGCCCTCAACTTACGACTAACAAATTGAGCCCCCAAATTTCTGTTGCTGAGCGAGCCACTTATTAAGTGAGTTTTGCCCCATTTGATGGCTTTTCATGCCACCGTTGCTAAGTGAATCACTGCAGCGGTTCAGTTAGCAACACGGTTGTTAAGTGAATCTGGCTTGTCTGTTGATTTTGCTTGTTGCGGAAGGGGATCCCATGAGCCTGGGAACAGTGCACCCGTGATAAATATGAACTGCTTGCCAAGCGCCTGAATTATGCAAGAGTTCTAAAGCCACAACAGAGCAGGATGTTGTACAAATTGGGTGGCTGCTTAAATCCCTGGGCCTCTTAAATATGTAGAAAATGCAGGAATTTGGAGAAGATAGTGATGATGATGATAATGAAGGAAGTGAAGTAGGAACAAGAATAGAGATGTTTAATCTGTGCTGAAATTACTGTTTATGCTTAGATATGGGCCAATAAAGAATTATATTCTATTCTTTTTACATTCTATTGTATCCTATCCTGCCCTATCCTATTCTATGCTATTGTTTTTCTATTCCTTTTTATATTCTATTCTATTCTTTCTATATTCTGTTCTATTCTATTCTTTTTACATGATATCCTATCCTACCCTATTCTTTTTCTATTCTATTCTTTTTACATTCTATTCTATCCTATCCTTTTTATATTCTATTCTATTCTATTCTTTCTGTATTCTATTCTATCCTACCCTATTCTTTTTCTATTCTATTCTATTCTTTTTACATTCTATTCTATTCTTTTTCTATTCTATTCTATTCTTTTTACATTCTATTCTATTTCTATTCTATTCTATTCTTTTTACGTTCTATTCTATCCTATCCTATCCTATCCTTTATTTTTGTATTCTTTTTATATTCCATTCTATTCTTTCTATATTCTATTCTATTTTAATCTTTTTACGTTCTATCCTATCCTATCCTATCCTACCCTACCCTATTCTTTTTCTATTCTATTCTATTCTTTTTCTATTCTATTCTATTCTTTCTATATTCTATTCTATTCTATTCTTTTTACATCCTATCCTATCCTACCCTATTCTTTTTATATTCTATTCTATTCTTTTTACATTCTATTCATTCTATTCTATTCTATTCTATCCTATTCTTTTTATATTCTATTCTATTCTATTCTTTCTATATTCTATTCTATTCTTTTTACATTCTATTGTATCCTATCCCTATTGTTTTTATATTCTATTCTTTTTATATTCTATTCTATTCTTTTTACATCCTATCCTATCCTATCACGTTCTGTTCTGTTCTATTCTATTTTATTTTATTCTATACTATTCTTTTTCTATTCTATTCTATACTTTTTACATCCTATCCTATCCTACATTCTATTCTATCCTACCCTACCCTACCCTATCCTATTCTTTTACAGTCTATTCTGTTCTATTCTATGCTTGTTCTATTCTATTCTATTCTTTTTACATTCTATCCTATTCTATTCATATAGCAATAGCCCTTAGACTTATGTACCGCTTCACAGTGCTTCACTCTCTTATGGAGTCAGCACATTGACCCCAACAATTTGGGCCCTCATTTTACCGACCTCAGAATGATGTCTCGCTAGTCTGATGAAAAGAAGGACTAGGGGTGACATGATAGCAATCTTCCAATATCTCAGGGGCTGCCACAAAGAAGAGGGATTCAAATTATTCTCCAAAACACCCAAGGGCAGGACAAGAAGCAATGGGTGGAAACTAATCAAGGAGAGAAGCAACTTAGAACTAAGGAGGAATTTCAAGACAGTGAGAACAATTAACCAGTGGGACAAACTTGCCTCCAGAAGTTGTGAATGCCCCAGCACTGGAAGTTTTAAAGAAGATGTTGGATAACCATTTGTCTGAAATGGTGTAGGGTTTCCTGCCTGAGCAGGGGGTTGGACTAGAAGACCTCCAAGGTCCCTTCCAACTCTGCTATTCTATTCTATTCTACTCTACTCTACTTTATTCTAATTTGGAAGGCTTGAGCCATTGGGACTCAAATATATTCACATTTATGAATCCACTAGCAAATAGATTTTTAAAAAAATGTTTTTATAGTAACGCAGACATGCTCTTGGCTGAATTCTTCATCCTCCTTCCTGCCACGGTTATTTTTATTAAAAAATTCTTCTAGTCTTTTCTTGTTCGGTTTACCGTAAATGCCAGAATGGACGGGAAAAGAAGAAAACAGATTGCTGTCCATAAATAGCATGGAGCGAGCAATGGGTCATACTTGAAGAATGTGGCTTCTGCAAAGAAGTCCCACGGGAGAAAATGATTCCCACGGGAGAATTGAAGAAAATAATAATTGCAAGCTGGTTGTAACAGCTTGTGTGTTTTGGCCACATTCCTCCAGATTAGTGGCTCGTTGAAACATACCTTGAATACCAAATAGCTTGTTACAGCATCGTGGGAATATCTTCCCATTATTGGTGGTTTTCTGAATGGAAATTCTTGGATTTTTCACTCTGTAGAATCCAGTGGATTTTTTTTTAATACGGGTAATCCTCAACTTAAGGGGACACAGTGGCTAAGACGCTTAGCCGATCAGAAAAGGGGGCATAACGGAGTGAGCTCCCGTGACTTGTCCCAGCTTCTGCCAACCTAGCACGAAAAGCACGAAAAAATGCAAGTAGAAAAATAGGGACCATCTTTGGTGGGAAGGGAACAGCGTTCCGTGTGCCTTCGGCATTGAGCCATGCCGGCCACATGACCACGGAGACGTCTTCGGACAGCGCTGGCTCTTCGGCTTTGAAATAGAGATGAGCACCGCCCCCTAGAGTCAGGAACGGCTAGCACGCATGTACAGGGGAATCTTTTCCTTTTATCTATCCTCCACTTAGGGCCATAACGGAGCCCAGAGTTTTGGTTGCAAGTCATTGCGGCCATAAGTCGAATCATCATGGGACAAATTCGATGTTGTGACCATTTTGATAATGGTCATTAAGCAAGTTGCCATGGTCCTGGACTCTGTAGAGCCTGCTTAGAGAGGCCTGTAAAGCACTGTGAAGCGCTATATAAATCTAAGGGCTATTGCTATTAAGCAAAGTCCAAATCAATTTTATCCAATGGACACTTTTTGGCCAAAATGTGATCAAGTGACAACAGAACCATGACAGTCGTAACTTTGAGGACCGGTCATAAATAACATTTTCAAGTCCCTTTGTAACGGTCGTTAAGTGACTGGTTTTAAGTCAAGGACTACAACACATTAAAATTTTTATATTGCATTGCATCGCCTTACTTCACATATGCTCCCGGATGGTACAGGGGTTAGAATGCAGTATTGCAAGCTAACTCTGCTCACTGCCAGGAGTTCAATCCAGGCTGGCTCAAGGTTGACTTAGCCTTCCATCCTTCTGAGGTGGGTAAAATGAGGACACAGATTGTTGGGGGAAATAGTTCTGACCTAGGCTTCCCAAAAGCACGAAGCCAACTCTTCGTCCCGATAAAACCCGTTTTATTGAGTTTAAAGTGAATTCCTCTCCAGCAAAGTCCCAGCAAACAATCTTTTAAGAGATTTCACAACTTTATCAGGCTTGGAGAGCTGCCAGGCCGATATCTCCCAAACTCCACGCTGTAGCAGCAATTCCTTGGCAAGAAGTCAGGAACAGATCTTCACCCAAATGAATTGAACTTACGGCCTCCTGCAAACTCCACTCCCCTTTCGCTCCTCTTTATTCCCCTATGGGAGGGGCCATTCACTGTTCACGTGCGGCTTTATTCCCAAGTCAACACTGATTTCTTAGATGTTCTTTTCTTCTGGCAACTCTGCGTATGCGCACATTGGGAACAGGCTCCAGCTGTTCCCGATGTGCGCTGATCTCCGACTCCAAAGGTAGCTGATAACTGTCAGATGGCCCCGGCCCCCTCTCTGCCTCTGACACAGAGCCCTCATCAGAGCCTTCCGCAGACTCCAGGACTGGCCCATGTTCCTCCCCAACCTCCTCACTGTCCCAATCTGCCGCCAGCTCTGCTGGCGGGCCACAACAGAAATATGCTGACTTTGTAGACAGGGTTGTAAAGCACTGTGTATAAGCCTAAGTGATATTGCTATAGATACAGTAGATGCAGGTAGGAAAGAGAGATAGAGAAAGAAAGAGGATGGATGGATGGATGGATGAATAGAATAGATATTTTATGTCTAGCAGTGCAAAAAAGGTATTAAGATCAGATGACTCAAGTTGTTGGGGACAATATGCTGACTTTGCAAACAGTTGTAAAGCACTGTGAAGTGGTATATAAGTCTACTTGCTATGGCTACCTGTGCTCACTGCATTTTCTCTCTTTTTCTCCCCCCCCTGCCACCCACCCAGTTGCGTCGTATGCAGGAGATGATTGCCCAAATGCAAGCCCAGATGAGGATGAAACCTGCAGACGAGTAAGGAGGTATCCTAAAACTTTGACGGTAAGTACGGCTTTACATTCCCGCGCTTCAGAGATGCACACCGGATTATTTTCTTGGCGTTGATGTAGGGACAAACAGGTTCCCATCTCTCGAAGTATGGAGAGAAGCAGCAGTCACCAAGGGAGGCTGAGGGTGGCTCTAGCAACCCCCTGATGGGTAGTTATCAAAGGTCCCGTCAACCCTCTTTGTACAGCCGACAAATCCTCTTGGAATCATAATAAAAATACGTGACTGCACACCGTACGTGGACAAAGATGTTGAGACCCTAGAAAGAGTGCAAGAGAAGAGCCACAAAGATGATGGAGGGTCTGGAGGCGAAACCATGCGATGGACAGTTGAGGGAGCTACGCATGTCTAGTCCAGGGGTCCCCAACCTTTCGGACCTCAGGGACCACTAAATTCATAATTTTAAATCCCCCAGACCACGAATATGATCTGCCTAATGACCGGCTGGGTGGGAGTGCCTAGGTGGTCATGTGACTGGGTGGACGTGGCCAACTTCATGTCACTCACATTGCGGGGCGCCTCGCCAGCCTCTGCTCGCCCCTCCCCTCCCAGCCACTCCTCGGCCTCCACGCCCGGGCTCCTTAGGACCCCAACAGGAAGCAGTGGCTGGAACTAAGCAGGCACCAGGAGAAAGAGTTGGCAAAACAGCTCAGTTCAAAAGGGATCTGACCGAGAAGGAGGCTCAGCAGAAGCACCTCACTGAGGACTACCAGCATAGGCTTTCCAAGCAGAGGGAAGATCTGCAGGAGTGCAAGGCCTGGAGGCTCAGTGGGCTGAGATGGTCGGCAAGTTCCAGACCATGATACAGTCCCACAAGGCCCTCCAGCCCTCATCCAAAGCCCCAGCAATTGTAGGACGTTGGATGCTGTTTGAAGTGGTCAGTTTTGAGCAGCCAGCTGTGCTTTGCTGACTTGTTAAAATATGAAGCCTTGAGTAACATGGCTTGTGTTCTACCTTAAGGCTTTGCAACAGTTTCCACATTGAAGGAAGTTTGTTTATTTTTCTTTTCGTTGATTTCTGCTTTCCTTGTTTGAAGTCAATACAAACCCAAAATATTTACGTAGTTAGGAGAATGTAACGTCGATGTCAAGGCATTTCCCACGACTTGGAAAGTTACTGTCACGGTTGAAGTTTAAAGTTTAGATTTTCTTCCGATGATTTTACTCCACTCTATATGGGATCTGCACAACTATTAAGAGAGCAGAGGAATGGGATACCCTGGAATGAATAACTGGATTTATATTTCTCTTAATCATGCTACTTTGTAATATAGTTTGCTGACTTAGCCTCTACAAAGGTAGATGGACCCAACACACTGACCAGAACCAAGAAATATGCCTTGTCATGTCTTTTATTTTTATTTTTCATTAAGTTCATATATAGATATGATATAAATCATGAATGAAAATAAAGATAATGGGAAATGGGAAAGGGAAATAAAGGAAATGGAAGGAAGGAAGAGAAAGAAAAGGAAGAGAAAAGGAAGGAAGGAAAGAAAGAAAGAAATAGAAAAGAAAGAAAAGGAAGAAAGGAAAGAAAGGAAGAAAAAGGAAGGAAAGAAGGATAAGATAAACAGAACAAAGAAAGCATTAAACTTCTAACTTTTTTCAGTGCAGTAGAATTTAAAAATATAAAATTACAGCCAATTTTTTAAATTTTAAATTCTTGGTAAATCCTAACCTTTCTATAACCTCAAAGTAACCTAATCAGCAAATCCCAGGATCCAGATGTCATTTTTTTTCTGCCTCCAGCACAAAGTCTAGACACGGTTTCTAAGGAGAAACCGAACTAAATAAATCCTGTAACATCTGTTGTTCTGTCCGAAGATAATAGGTGAATCTTGACACCGAACAGCCAGGATGGAGGAGAAGATTTTCGGCTTTTGATTGGGAGACTTTGGGCTTCAACCAAAATGGGAACAGTGTTTTTCTTTTTCCCCCTTCAAGCCCTGGAAGAATAGAAAATTAAAATTTGGGAAAGCAAGCTCCTCCCCATTTATAGCTCCTCCCAGGAAGTTGTTGGCGATTGGCTGGCCGTCTATTTCAAACCAATGACGGGCAGAAGCATCTTGAAAAAGCCACTTAACCTTCAGTTGCTTCCTGAAGAGGCCTATTTTCTAACAGGGAGAAAAAAACCCACCACTTTTCCAAAACAGACTTTTAGAAGCTGGCTTCATGTCACAGTTCCCAGTCTAGACACAGCAATGAGCCAGAATTCTGTGGGATCCACATTTTTGGGGAATGAGATATCCCGGCGGTGCGCATGGTCTGTTTTTTTCCTGCAAAAAAAAAAACAACAAGGAAGAAAAGCAAGTTGTGCAGTTGCTTCTTAAAACTTCTAAACGGGAGCGATCCGAATGGAAACTTTTCTTGGGAAAGGAAGTGTCATAACTAAACTTGGCTTGAGTCAGAGTCAAAGAGGGCAGCCAAAATTTCCCGCATGGTTGCAGCCAAGAAGGGATAGCTGTCTGCTGCTGGGAAAGCAAGGGAATAGCCCAATTTTGTTGGCTAAAGGTAAAGGTTCCCCACGCACATATGTGCTGGTCGTTCCTGACTCTAGGGGGCGGTGCTCATCTCCATTTCAAAGTTGAAGAGCCAGCGCTGTCTGAAGATGTCGCCGTGGTCATGTGGCCAGCATGACTCAACACCCGAAGGCGCATGGAACACTGTTACCTCCCCACCAAAGTGGTTCCTATTTTTCTACTTGCAATTTTACGTTCTTTCTAACTGCTAGGTTGGCAGAAGCTGGGACAAGTCATGGGAGCTCACTCCGTTATGGGGCACTAGGGATTCAAACCACTGAACTGCCAACCTTTCTGATCGACAATCTCAGCGTCTTGGCCACTGAGCCACCGCGTTCCCCCTACCCAAATTGAAATAATAATATTTTTTTTAAAAGCAGTTTCAATATGTGTAACTAAATTCACTGCATCGATTCCCTACTTTTGATTCCAGAACAACCTCTATTGCAAAGCTACACGGATGAATCTTGCAAGTTTGAACATTCAGGTGGTCCTCAATTTACGACCAAATTTGGGCCCAAAATTTCTGTTGCTAAGCGAGATGGTTGTGAAATGAGGTTTGCCCCATTTTATGACCTTTCTCGCCATAATTGTTAAGTGAATATGTTAAGTTAATAACATGTTGTTAAGTGAATCCAGCTTCTTCCCCACTGACTTTGCTTGTCAGAAGGTTGCCAAAGGGGACCACGTGACCTTGGGACATTGCAACCATCATAAGTATGAAACAGTTGGCAAGCATCTGAATTTTGGTCACATGACTGTGGGGACTGTGGTCATAAGTGTGAAAAACAGTCATAAGTTGCTTTTTCAGTGCTGCTGTAAGTTTGAAAAGTTACTAAATATTGTAAGTTGAGGACTACCTGTACTTTCTCTCTCTCCCCCACCCCCATATCTCTTTTACAACGAGAACCTAGGGAGAATCCCTCTTGTCTCACTCATTGTTCAGTTGCTGGATAAAGCGGCCCAGTGTCTCTTCCACCTGTCTCCCAAAGTTTTTCCCACATAGCATTACAGCCCTCTCTTTTACATCCTTAGAAACTGGGGAGGGTCCCTTCTGAGCATCTTTCTCCACCCGTTATGCAGCTGTGGGCTATGCCATCCCTTATTGGTCTGCTCCCTAGGCAGTCTCTCTTCTCCCCCTTTCTGCCCCAACTCCCAAGGTCTTTCCCACATACCATTACAACCCTCTCCTTTACATCCTTAGAAACTAGGGAGGGTCTCTTCTGAGTCTCTTTCCCCACCCATTTTGTAGCTGTGGGCTATGCTGTCTCTTATCGGACAGCTCCCCAAGCAGCCTCTCTTCTCTCCTTTTCTGCCCAACTCCCAAGGTCTTTCTCACATACCATTATAGTTGCCTCCTTTACAGCCCGAGAAACTAGGGAGGATCCCTCCTAGGCAGCCTCTCCACCCATTATGCAGCTGTGAGCTATGCCATCTCTTATCTGACTGTTCCCTAGGCAACATCTCATCTCCCCGTCTCCCATGGTTTGTCCCCTATACCATTATAGCCGCCTCCTTTACAGCCCGAGAAACTAGGGAGGCCCCTTCTTGAGTCTCTTTCTCCCACCCATTAGGAAGCTGAGGGCTATGCTGTCCATTATCTAAACACTCCCTAGGCAGCATCTCACCTTCCCCTCTCCCAAGGCCTTTCCCACATACTATTATAGCTGCCTCCTTTACAGCCCGAGAAACTAGGGAGAGTCCCTTCTGAGCATCTTTCTCCACCCATTATTCAGCTGTGGGCTCAGCCATTTCTTATCTGACCATGCCTTGGAGGTATCTCTTCCCCGTCTCCCAAAGTCTTTCTCACATACCATTACATCTCTCTCCTTTACAGCCAAAGATACTAGGGAGGGTCCTTTCTGAGCCTCTTTCTCAACCCATTAGGCAGCTGTGAGCTATGCCATCTCTTATCTGGCCGTTCCCCAGGTAACATCTCATCTCCCCGTCTCCCATGGGTTTTCCCCTATACCATTGTAGCCACCTCCTTTACAGCCCGAGAAACTAGGGAGGGTCCCTTCTTCAGTCTCTTTTTCCACCCATTAGGAAGCTGAGGGCTATGCTGACCATTATCTAAACATTCCCTAGGCAGCATTTCATTTCCCCGTCTTCCAAGGTTTTTCCCACATAACATTACAGCCCTCTCCTTTGCATCCTTAGAAACTAGGGAGGGTCCCTTCTGAGTCTCTTTTCCCATTCATTATGCAGCTGTGGGCTGTGCCATCTCTTATCTGACCGGTCCCTTATCAGTTTGTCTCCCAAGGTTTTTTCCTAACCATGTCATTATATAGCCTTGGAAGTTCTAGCAGGAATTAAAGGGGAGGAGGTACATTAATCAAGCTGCCCTGGGCTGCTGGAAGAAGAACAGACTAGAAACAGCAACACGAAAACCTCTTTATGCCTAATTTGTCTGTGATGGCAGATTTTTTTTTTTTTGCAAAGGAACCTCGCATTCTTCTCCACCCTTTTGCTTAAGATTGCAAAAATCTGACCAAGGTTTATCTCGCGATGGATCATCATGACTTCTGAATGTGCCAGAGCTGCAGAAATAGCTCTTAAAATGATGGGATGTCATTTTTTTTTGTTTTTCTTTCTGGAAAGAGGAGGAACATGTCCCATAAATCCTGATTTTTCTCCCCCCCCTCCTCTCCCCAAAAACCACAAAAAGGAAAAAGGGAATTTAAAGGAGACAAGTCCTTTAAATTCCCTTTATCTTCAGTTTGTTATAGATAATGGATAATTAAAACTGCAGAAAAAAACAATGGCTAGCAACCCGCCTTCCATCGTGGACCTGTACACTGCAAAAAGTCAAAAAGTGGGCTGTGAAAATAACTATTGACCCCTCACATCCTGGACATCAATTGTTTCAACTCCTACCCTCAAAACAACGCTATAGGGCACTGCACACCAGAACAACTAGACATAAGGACAGTTTTTCCCCAAACACCAACACTCTGGTAAACAACTAATTCCCACAACACTGTCAAACCATTTACTAAGATTGTCTTACTATTCTTCTTCTCTTCCTTCCTAGTATCTATCTCTCCCCACGTATGACTATAACCATGTTGCTTGTATCTTTACAATTTATATTGTTTTATTTGTTTACTAGTAGTATTTGATAGCTTATTAGTAACCTGTGACTATCGCTTTTTATTCTTGATGAAATGTATTTTATTCTCCTTGCGTACACTGAGAGCATATGCACCAAAGATAAATTCCTTGGGTGTCCAGCCACACTTGGCCAATCAAGAATTTTTACAAAGAATTCCATAACATCTGGAGCAGCTCTGAGCATCAGCAATCATTTTTAAATCCCTCCAGATGCTAATCACGCATTTATTTCACTTAGGATTAATTCGTGGAAGGACATTTAAAACAAGGAAAAAGAAAGATGGGGAGGAAGCTGCCTTTAAAAAAAAAATGTTTGCATAATTTTCTCCGTTATCTCAAGTTGCTTTTTGCGACCGCCTGTCGGTCTGGTTCCTGCCAAGCGCATTTTTTTGCAAAAGGCTGAAAAATCACCCTCAGCCCCTTGCGATAACGATAACGGATATGTGGGTTTTTTTAAAAGACAAATGGGTCTGGCATCGCCATAGCAACCAGACTTCAGCCGTGGTCTGATGCCAGAGGGAGGTAATGAGGGACATCATCTGGGGAGGAGAAGGTTGCAGAAGGGAGCCCAAGTCTTTCAGGTGGGAATGTGAAATTTAGCCAGGAGTTTAGATCTTCTTTGGAGTAACCATCAGGTTGAAGTTTCCTGTAACTATGGTTAAGGGAGGTTTAGTGAATTGTCCTGTTGTTTGAGTAGATCCTGCCTCCTTGTGAGTCATGTTGACTTGTCAGTTTCTCTCTGTGAGTTGACATCCCTTCCCTTCTTCCTTGCCTTTCCTTTTTCCCCCCTTTCCTTTCCTTTCTTCTTTCCTTTTCTCTATTTCTATTTCTTTTCTCCCTTTCCTTTCCCTCTTCCTTTCCTTTCTCTAGTTCTATTTTGTTTCTCTCTTTCCTTTCCTTTCCTTTCTCCCTTTCCTTTCCGTTCTCTATTTCTATTTCCTTTCTCCTTTCCTTTCCCTCTTCCTTTCCTTTCCCCTTTCCTTTCCTTTCCTTTCTCCCTTCCCTTTCTCTATTTCTATTTCTTTTCTCCCTTTCCTTTCCCTCTTCCTTTCCTTTCCTTTCTCCCTTCCCTTTCTCTATTTCTATTTCTTTTCTCCCTTTCCTTTCCTTTCCATTCTCCCTTTCCTTTCCGTTCTCTATTTCTATTTCCTTTCTCCCTTTCCTTTCCTTTTTCCCTTTCCTTTCCCTCTTCCTCTCCTTTCTATTTCCTTTCCCCCTTTCCTTTCCCCTCCTTTCTCTTCCTTTCCTTTCTCCCTTTCCTTTCCCCTTTTCTCTCCTCTCCTCCCCCTCCTTTCTTTTCATATCTCCTTTCTTTTCTCCTTTCCCCTCCCCCTTTTTTTGTTTCTTCTTTCTTTTCCCCATTCCTCTTCTTCCCTCTCCCCTTTCTTTTCATTCTTTTCACCCCACCCTCTCCTAACTCTGATCCAAAGCGGAAAAGACCATTCACTTGAATTAGACCCAAGATACCTTTCGCTAGAGTTTCCTCTGCCTCACGGCCTTGTTTGTGTGATGGCCACATTCCTGCTCTGCCAGCAGCACAATGGATCTTATGGAGCCACTACACATTACTGCTGAATTTTTGATAGGCGTACAGTGTGCTAGCATGCCGGTTTGGACTGTGATCCATGCCAGCATAAGTGTTCTGACCCAGGCTTCCCAAGAGCAGGAAGCCAACTCCTTGTCCCAACAAAAAACCCTTTGATGAATTGACTATGAGTTCTGCTCATTCACATCCATCAAAATTTTCAAGGGAGGATTTACAGTCACAGACCTTATCTGGCTTGGAGAGCTGCCAGGCCGAGATCTGCAGAACTTAGCAAGGAGCCTCGGAGAGTCAGAACCAATGAAGCGAACTAATGGTCTCCTGCAAACTCCACTACCCTTTCGCTCCTCTTTTATTTCCTCTGGTAGGGGCCATTCATCGTCCACCTGTGGCCTTACTCCCAAGTCGACCCCTGTTCTTTAGCTGTTCCCTTCGTCTGGCAACTCTGCGCATGGGCACACTGGGAACAGGCTCCAGCTGTTCTTCTGCCTCACTGACCTTTTGCCTTGTCTGACTCCAGAGGCAGCTGATAACTGTCAGACAGCTCTGGCCCCCTCTCTGACATGTTTCATACATTCGCCATCGTGGGGCTAGTTTCCCTGCCACCCCAGGTGACACCCCCTAGAAATGATATTTCTGGAATATAGGTTTCCTTTTGGTTTGACATATGACATAATTGAAAGTGGTGCATAAAATATACTTGAGCGTGGCTTCCCTTTTCTAAATAATTCATGCTCCATGCAGACAAATGCATCAGAGAAAAATTACTTCTCTGCATACGCTAGTCACGCAGGATTTAAGCCTTTGGGGAAAAAAATGTCTGTCTGTCTGTCTGTCTTACTGTCTGTCTATCTTTCTTTCTATCTTATCTTATCTATCTATCTATCTATCTATCTATCTATCTATCTATCATCTATCATCTATCTCTCTCTCTATCCATATCTATCTATCATCTATCTATCTATCTATCATCATCATCTATCTCTATCTCTCTATCTCTCTATCTCTCCATCTATCTCTGTCATCTATCATTATCTATCTATCTATCTATCTATCTATCTATCTATCTATCTATCTATCTATCTATCTATCTATCTCTTTGTACACTCTGAAAAGGCTCCAGCTGTTCCTCTGCCTCACTGATGTCTGACTCTAAAGGCAGCTGATAACTGTCAGACGGCTCTGGCCCCATCTCTGCCTCCGACACAGAGCCCTCATCAGATTCTTCCCCAGACTCCAGGACTGGCCCATCTTCCTCCCCAACCTCCACACTGTCCGAATCTGCTCCCAGCTCCCCTCTACAGTAGTTCAATCAGTTCATCAGGTACTCCACGATCGTCATCTTTACTTTTCTGTACTTCCTGTCTCAGTTCAAGCAGCCTTTCTGAACTCAGTTCCTCCCCGTGCCTTCGCTTGGCCACTTCCAGTTTTTCTGATCTGGCTGGAAACTCCAAAATTACACATTTTATAAATGGACAAACTGGCAAAAAAACTCTCACACAGAGACCACAATAGCTGTCTCTCTGTCTCTCTCTCTCTTTCCTGCCCTCAGTTGAACCAGCCTTGACTATGTGCCTCAAGGCAGGCAAATTGTGACACTCGTAAAATCCCTGCTGTGCACCAAAGCAGCGCTTAATTTAAAAGCACAGGAACTGTTGCTGTATGCAAAAAAAAAAGGGGGGGGTGGATTTACTCTGCCAAGAAAAAGGCACGCAGTGGCTCAGTGGCTGAGATGCTGAGCTTGTCGATCAGAAAGGTGAGCTCCAGTTACTTGTCCCAGCTTCTGCCAACCTAGCAGTTCGATAGCAACATAGAAAATGCAAGTAGGAAAATAGGAACCACCTTTGGTGGGAAGGGAAGAGCGTTGCGTTCAGCGTTGAGTCATTGCCAGCCACATGACCACGGAGACATCTTTGGACAGCGCTGGCTCTTCGGCTTCGAAAGGGAGATGAAGCACTGCCCCCTACTGTCGGGAACAACTAGTACATATGTGCAAGGGGAACCTTTACCTTTATCTATTTCCTTCCTCTCTTTCCTTTCTCTTCCTTACCTTTCCTTTCCCCTTCTCTTCCCCTGCCTTCCTTTCCCCTTTCCTCTCCTCCCCCTCATTTCTTTTCCCCTTTCCCCTCCTCTCTCCCCCTTCTTTTTGTTTCTCCTTTCTTTTCCCCATTCCTCTTCTACCCTCTCCCCTTTCTTTTCATTTTTCTTTTTTTCCCCTCCTCTCCAGTGGTGGGATTCACTTACCTTCACTACCGGACCGCAAATGTGAGCGCAGCAAAGTTTTTTATTTCCAGCTCATCCCCCCCCCCCAAAAAGGAGTTACCATGAAAACCTGTCATAGGCTGCTTTTTTCCAGTTCCGTTATCCCTTTGGTCACTCAATGGGCTGGCCGTAAGTCGAGGATCGCCCATCCGCCAGCCAGCCTTCTAAACTCTTGCCTTTGTGCTCTTCCTTACAGCGGGGACTCGGTGGTCTTAAGACAAAGGGGCCATGAATTAAAATTGAATTTCAATGATGACACTAATGGATTTGAGAGGTTCATGCGTGGATGCCGGACCAAGATATATAACCCAGTGCAGCTAAAGAAAGAAACCTTTGAAGTTCACATTGGAAAAACTGAACCCAGCTGTCATACGTACAACATTGCTTCTATTTTTCTTCTCACATCTTGCTATGCATGCATGTAGCATCACAATAGGGGACCCGTTATGTTTCTCCCTCCTTTGGCATCTTTCGATGTGTCTCTTGCATTGTTTTAAAAACCCCAATTAACAATGCACGTTGTATCTGCTAAGCTTTAGAACCTGCTTCTGTTTTTTTTAATCTTCTGCCCAGGTGGCTCTTGGTACGTTTCTTTCCTCCCCCCCCCCTCCCACTGAGCAGATTCCTGAATCTTTACCCTCAACGTGCCCTGTCGGAATGATGTTTTGAGTTAAGACTTGGCCAATTTCTTCTCAATCGTGTGAGTTGTACCGTGTTTCCCCGGAAATACGACCAACCCTGTTAAATCAGTCCTAGCTTGGATTTTTTTACACGTGCGCCCTACCCCCCCCAAAAAAATAAGTCCTAATTAATATCCTGGCTGTTAGGTAAGCTTACCCGTCAATCACATTTTACAGTATGGTTTAAAGAAACAGTTACATGATTTATATATTGCCAACCCAACCGTTAGATCAGTGTTTCTCAACGTTGGCAACTTGAAGATGTCTGGACTTCAACTCCCAGAATTCCCCAGCCAGCAAATGCTGGCTGGGGAATTCTGGGAGTTGAAGTCTGGACATCTTCAAGTTGCCAACGTTGAGAAACACTGCGTTAGATTATATTCCTAACACTGGCCACTCCAGAGTGCCCGGGTAAAAATTAAGCTAGGGTGGGGATGGAGGGCAGGGTGTAGTTGCCCTACTACTTATCTTTGGACAGGTAAGTAGCCAGGCCTCAAATATCCCAACACCTGCCTCGTTGGACCTTCTGCAGCCGATCGATCCTGAGTTCTGTTATCGGCTGCAGACGCCTTCAGGGAAGCCTCAGAAAAAGGCCTTTGACAGGGAAAAGGAGGCTGGGGATGACATGCGCAAGTGAGTTATTCAGTGGATGAGATCCCCTAAAAATAAGACCCGGTGCCTTTTTTGGTGGCAAAAATAAATAAGACAGGGCCTTATTTTCAGGGAAACACGGTATCTACATTTATTTGCAGCCCTAGGTGAGTTTATAGCATTTTTCTCTCCACTTCGTTAAAAAGATGTTTGCAGGTCATATGGGATCATATTCTTCCTTTCTGGTGCTCCCTCAAAATATATATATATATATATATTCATATATATATGAATTTTATTCATATATATATGAATTTTACAACCCCTGGTAAGCCCCAATTATGGGAGGAAGCTAACTGCTTCCATCATCTGTCAATCGGCTCGTCACAAGAGTCCATCACGACAGAAACCCAATGTTTTTTACTGTTGCCTTTGTTATATTTGTGTTTTTTTAATTTTTATTTGTGCTGATAAATAAATGAAGGGAGACTAGTATAGATCTATTTCAAGCTATTTAGAGGGTATGGCTAGCTGATGAGAGCTAAATAGCTTGAAATAGATCTATACTAGTCTCCCTTCATTTATTTATCAGCACAAATAAAACACACACACACACACACACACACATATATATATATATGTATATTGGCTCAGCTGATAACGGATCAGAGCCTGTGGCTTAGTGGTTAACACATCTGCCTAATAAGTAATATAGCCTAGGTTCGAATCCCAGTAAGGGTATGGCTAGCTGATGAGAGCTAAATAGCTTGAAATAGATCTATACTAGTCTCCCTTTATTTATTTATCAGCACAAATACTACATTATATATATATATATATATATACACATACATATACATACATACATACATACATACATACATACATACATACATACACAGTACAGAACCAGAGGTGAGTTGCTCCCAGTAGTAGCGGCGGTGGGAGGCTCCACCCACCCACCTGGACACTTTTGCACATGCGCAGGAGCTTTTGAGCATGCGCAGGAGCGTCAAAACGCGCGCGCCCACCAGTGAACCGGTAGTAAAAAAAAATAAAAATTGGCAACCCATCTCTGTATGGAACATATAACTTGCCAAGGATGTGAACAATTTGGAGAGTTTCACCCACAATGCCTTATAAATCATGGGTAGAGCATTACGCCCCCATCCTTTTAAAAAAAGAAATTTCTACATTTCTTTCCAAAATAATAGGTTGTTTTTGGTTGTCACCGTGTTTTCTATGCAATTTGAACTCTGTTCCGTTGAGAGAACGACAATATAAATCCTCAAAGGTTTTGTAAGCATCGTGGACACTAATTTTTCTGGACCTTCTTTTGTAATAAATGGAATCAACCTGACAAAACTGTGTGAGTTTCTCTCTCTCTCTCTCTCTCTCTCTCCCTCTTTCTCTCTCTCTCTCTCTCTCTCTCTCTCTCTCTGTGTGTGTGTGTGTGTGTGTGTGTTAGAGAGAGAAAACCTGTGGGCGAAATCCCTAGAGCTTTGAACAGGTGAACAGATGGAAGTGTGTTTTCTTGAAATCCATTGAATTTTGGGAAAGAAATTGGGACCAGAAAAATAAGAGTTGGAAGGGACCCTGGAGGTCATCTAGTCCAACCCCCTGTTCAGCAGGAGACTCTATTCCGTTCCAGACAAACAGTTGTCCAATCTCTTCTCAAAAACCTCCACTGAGGGAGCCACCCCCAACCAGACCTTCCGCTGCTAAGAAAGGCAGTGGTTAAGCGAGTCACATCCCATGTCTTGACCTTGATAGGTTCCTATCCTATCCTACCCTATCCTAATATTGGATATAATATTCTATCAAATATTCATGTTTGAGCTGAAAATAATAATGGTAACTTTTGCTTTTCACTTTATTGTCATGGCACCTCGTACAACGAAATTAAATTCCATCTTCAGTGTACCTTATACATAAAAACATAAAATACAAACACGCATCCTTCGCCTTCTATGCAATTGAATTGAAAACCCCTGATATTGCATGAATATTGCACGATGTACAGTAGAATTCAATATAGTTAACTTCTCTGGCATAGAAGCTGTTTAACAAATGGTACATGGATTTATTCGGTGCCTCAAAGCATGGGAGCCAAATATCTTAAAACCATGGGACCCAAAGACACTTGCAAATCAATTCCATAAATTCCTTTACACCCAATGTATATTAAAGCTCAAACATTCAGTTCAATAAGGCATTTAAATAAATGCCCAAGGATAGGATTGGGTGTCTAGACAACCCTCATAATGAGAGGCGTCAAACTGCAGCTGTCAGCTAAATGAAGAATAGGTGGAATAACATACAACCTTATAGTAACCTACTAATCAAATTAAAATCTCCCATCACCCAGTCTACTTCTATCCTCTCCGCTGTGCCCTTTTTAATTGACATTTTAATGGACATTTATCGCTACAAAGCTCTTTAACAAATGGTACATGGATTTATTTGGTGCCTTTCTTAAAACATGGGACCCAAAGATCTTAAAAGAATGGGATTCAGATATCTTAAAACATGGGATCCAAATATCTGAAAACATGGGATCCAAATATCTTAAAACATGAGACCCAAAGATCTTAAAAGAATGGGACCCAAATATCTTAAAACATGGGACCCAAAGATCTTAAAACATGGGATCCAAATATCTGAAAACATAGGACCCAAAGATCTTAAAAGAATGGGACTCAAATATCTTAAAACATGGGATCCAAATATCTTAAAACATAGGACCCCAAGATCTTAAAAGAATGGGACCCAAAGATCTTAAAGCATGGGACTCAAAGATCTTAAAAGAATGGGACGCAAAGATCTTAAAACATGGGAAGAATGGTTTGTAATTGTCCATTATGGTTATTTCTTAAAGAGGGCTTGATGGACCTTTTAAGGCAGAGGAGACCTTGGGGTGTGTGGGAAACTGAGGCCTGGCCTTCTACTATGCCAGTTTCCTGGCACTTGTATACCCACACACATTACAGAGCGCTTACCAACTAGGCAACATCATCAATGCTGAAGGGAGTAGGGTGTGCAGAGGAGGAGGAGAAGGGAGGAGGAGGAAGAAGAGGACTATGGGGTCCTTGGTGCTCTCTGAGCTTGGTGGTTTCCTCGCAGACCTTTCGTGACCCAACTAGGTAACCTCATCAGTGCTAAATACAATACAGTTGCGGGAAATTTTAGGCGTAGGAAACAAAACGGACAGATGTTTTGAAATTTGAGGTGAGACCACAGGAGAACTTCTCCTGTGTTTAGAGTAAACAGTAACAAGAGTTGGAAGGGACCATTAGAGGTCATCTAGCCCAACCCGTCCCCTTAGGGATCCAAACGCCCGACCTTTCTGATCGACAAGCTCAGTGTCTTAGCCACTGAGTCACCCAGTCAGGATGGGGATGCTGGGGGGCTGCAGCAAAAAGAACAAGAGAGGAGACTGTACCCCAATCATACACCCCCCCCCCAAAAAAAACCCTACCAGAATACTCACTGGCTACCCTGCCATCAATTCACTTCGGCTCCGACGGGCACGAGAAGATGCTGCTTTTACCTTACTAGCTCCGGTGGCGCTCTCTGATCTTTCAGCCGAATCATGAGGACTAGCGCCTGGAATGACCTGGCTGCAGCGCGAGGATGCCGTTTTCATCCTTGGAGACTTGAGAAAATATAGACTTTTATGTTGGGGGAGAAGGGGGGGCGCAGATCGGCCGGCTGGAGGGGGCTTTGGCTTTTGATTGGCTGCCGGCGACAGATTGGGCGGGGCCAGGCCTGCTTTGGGTCCGCCTCCCTCCTTTCCTATTCCTCCCTCCCCCTCCTCCCCTTTTCCTTGGATCTCCGTTTATTCCGCTTGCTGCAGCCTCCGCCGGAGCCGCGTTTGCAAAGCCGGGAAAGGCGGTGGGGCAGGGCTCGCTGCCCGGATTGCAAGGGCGGAGGGGAGGGGTGGGGGAGGCAGCCGCCACCCCTAATCCAGGAAGCCCCAGACCCTCTTTTTTTGGGGGGGGGGTCGAGGGTCTTCGAGATGAGCACAGCCCTGCGGTACAAGAGCAAGCTTGTCAACCCAGGTGAGGTTTATTTTTGGGGTGGGTGGGTGGGAGAAGGTGGGGGAGAATAAGGCACTGCCTGCCTTATTTTGGGGAGGGGGTCTTGAGTCTCGGGCGGCTGTGTGCTTTCTTATTCTTCTAATTTTGCCTTTTTTTCTTCCCTCCTTTCCTCTCTCTCTCTCTCTTTCTCTCATCCGGCATCTGCCCATTTTGGCTTTCCCGTAGAAGAAAAACAGGTAAGGTTGACTCCCTTATTTTTTTTCTCTTTCTTTCTCTCCCCCCCCCCCCTTTTTGGCATCCCAGATGATGCTAAAGAAGAGGAGGGGGGCACTTCCATTTCCTCGCCTGCCTCAAGGGAGGGCAAGCAGAATGCCTCCCCTCTTCTCTCCCTCCCTCCCCCAGCCCCCTCAATTTTCACAGAGAGACCCCTCTCTAGGTCTGCGTAAAGGGAGGGAGGGGGAGTGAATGTCAAGCTTTCCTGGAAGATTAATAAGCAAGCATCCACAGACAGACACGCATTTAAGGATAGGGGTTTCGGCTTTCTGGGCTGCTGCAGGAAAGCAGGATTTTTTAAAGGGGGGGGTTTGCAAATCCTAAGGCCTGCCCTTTGATTGGCAGCTAGCAACCCTGATGGGCTACCGCTCGGCCATGTGCTGGGGCCAAGCCAAGCCAGTCCATTTTCTGACAATTCTCTCTCTCCCGGAGAGTCAGTTTTATGAGATTTCAAAGCTGGCTTCCTCCTTACCATCTGAGGCTTTCTACCCCCCCTCCCTCTTCAGCATCCTTTCGATGTGCCCCTGGAGAGATGCTAGGGTGTGTGTTTGTGCAGGGGTGGGGTAGGGTGGGGGGGAAAAGCTAGGGTGATGTAATTCCGTGGCAGGGTGGAAGGTTGTTTATCTGCAATTTGGCTGGCTGGCTTGAGCATTGTGCCCGATCGGTTTGCAGAGGGAGGGGGGAGGGAGACAGAGAGAGAGAGAGAGAGAGAGAGATGAGAGAGATGAGAGAGAGAAAGAGAGAGGGGGAGATAGAGAGATAGAGAGACAGAGAGAGAAAGAGAGAGGGGGAGAGAGAGACAGAGAGATGAGAAAGAGAGAGAGAGACAGAGAGAAAGAGAGAGAGGGAGATAGAGAGATAGAGAGACAGAGAGAAAGAGAGAGGGAGAGGGAGAGAGACAGAGAGAGAAAGAGAGAGCAGGAGAGAGAGACAGAGAGAGAGATGAGAAACAGAGAGAGACAGAGAGATGAGAGAGAATGAGAGAGATGAGACAGAAAGATGAGACAGAGAGAGAGAGAAAGAGAGAGGGGGAGACAGGGGGAGAGAGAGAGAGAAAGAGAGGGGGAGATAGAGAGATAGAGAGACAGAGAGATGAGAGAGAGAGAGAGAAAGAGAGATGAGACAGAAAGATGAGACAGAGAGAGAGAAAGAGAGAGGGGGAGACGGGGAGAGAGAGACAGAGATGAGAGACAGAGATGAGAGAAAGAGACAGAAAGATATGAGAAAGTGAGACAGACAGAGAGAGAGAGAAAGAAAATAAGAGAGAGAAAGAAAGAGGCAGAGAGAGAGAGAGAGAGAGAGAGAGAGAGAGAGAGAGAGAGAAAGATATATATGCAGAATTAGGGTATTATTGTTATTGGCTGGTAGAAGGGCAAATTGGATTCCAGACTATATCCAGATAATTTGTCCCCCCCACTTTTTTTAAATAACCCTTTGCATGCCATCTATTTTGAAATTATGGCTTGTGTGCCATTTGGGAGCTAAAAGGGGATGTGGCTTCTTGGTCTCGGAGGTACGTAGTCGTAGGTAGCTGGGGATGGGGAGACAGCAAGAATTAAATCCATCCATGATTTGGGCCTGGCTGTTTAGCCGGTTTGAGCGGGGGGGGGGGGGATACAGATGTTGAAGGCATGAGGTTAAATGATTGGAGGAGTAAATTGGCCTTCTGGAGTCTTTTCCCCACCTGAGTAAGTTCCCTGGCATTTCCTCAACCTGGCAAGGAGGAAGGATAGAATAGAATAGGATAGAATAGAATAACAGAGTTGGAAGGGACCTTGGAGGTCTTCTAGTCCAACCCCCTGTGTTTTCAGATGGTTTAGGGAGTGAATTGAATTGTGATCAAACATGGCAACCATGCCTCTTCTTACTTCTGGATTTATATATTTGTTTATTTGTTTATTTGTTTCCTGCCTTTTTATTATTTTTTACAAATAACGCAAGGCGGCAAACATATCCAACACACCTTCCTCTTCTCTTATTTTCCCAACAACAGTCCTGTCATGTGCTTTGGGCTGAGCGGGAGGGACTCCATGGGACTAGAACTCCCAGTCTCCTGGTGATTGGCCCAAAATCACCCAGCTGGCTTTCACGGCTAAAGCGGGACTAGAGCTCATTGTCTCCTGGTGATTGGCCCAAAGTCACCCAGCTGGCTTTCATGGCTAAGGCGGGATTAGAACCCAGAGTCTGTGGTGATTAGAACCCAGAGTCTGTGGTGACCTGAGTCAGGATGGCTGTGTTCTCATCACCACAAACTACGTTTTCAGATTAATGCAACCTGTGAATTAATCTCTCACCTGCTCAACTAAACCTCTCTGTGGTTAGTTGCCAACTTATTACACGTTGCTTAGAAGTACAGGTGGGCGTCGGCTTACAACAATTCATTTAGCGACCAAAGTTAAAACTGCGCTGAAAAAAGTGACTTTTGAGCATTTTTACCACACTTATGAGCTTTGACGTACGGTCACATTTAGTGACCGTTTGAAGTTCCAACAGTGATGAAAAAAAGTGACTTAGGACGTTTTTTCACCCTCACGGCCTTTGACTTACAAACAGCTCGCTTAGTGACTATTCAAAGTTACGACAGTACTGAAAAAAATTGATGTAGGACCATTTCCCACACTTACGACCTTCGTAGCATCCCCCCCCCCCCGGGATGAAAAATTCAGAGGCTTGGCAACCGGTTCATACTTACGACCGTTGCTGCATCCCAAGGTCATACCATCCCCTTTTGCGACCTTCTGACAAGCATGTTTCGCTTAACGGCTGTGCTACTCATTTTACAACCGCAGGGTTTCGCTTGACAACTAGGTCAAGAAAAAAAAAAATGGAAAACACAGGGCGAAACTCACTTTAACAAACGTCTCACTTAGCAAGAGAGACGTTGGGCTCCGTCGTTGGTTGTAAATCGAGGACTGAACCTGCATTCATCCAGTCTCGTGAGAGATTCAGAGCCCGGGAAATCGGAGGAGCTTTTATTTCGCGTCGGCCTGTTGGGTTGAATTAACGGTTGCCTTCTGTGACATTTGGGTCACGTCCAAATCCTCCTGAGACACGTGCCATGGGAAGACCCCGTGCAGGGAGCGAAAAAGTTGCCTTGAACCAACTCTTGGAAACCTCAGCGAGGTCTAAGAATAGTTGGAAGGAGATTGCTGGAAGCGAAACGGCTCCTGCATCTCCATCCAGTGTTGTTGCTAAGCAACGGGAGGCATCTGCTCCACACTCCTGCAAAGTCACGCTAGCTGTGCACGTTAGCAATATTACATGGGGTACCGTTGGCGCAGAGATGCGTACGGGGAAGGGAAAGGGCGGCGTTATTCCAAAACAGCTGCGATTGAACTCGAAGGTGGTTGGATTGCGTCTGTCAGCAAGATTGAAGATCTGGCCTTAAATTTAGCCGGCTGAAAAGGCTCCTTCATAAAGGGCCCTTCGGTTATGGCAGTGATTGAGCTCTGGAATCGCTCTGGCCCCTCTGCCATGCTGTTGAATTGAATTGAATTGAATTTATTGCATTTATATGCCGCCCTATTCCCGGAGGGACTCAGGGCCGCTCACAATTCAAAGGGAGGGAAATACGGTTCCACCACAAAACTGTGTTCGACTAAAGCGCGCTCGACGAAACCGCGTAGCTGATGTCATCACAGCGCGACAACAGCGCGGAGAAAAAAGCACGCTGTAAACACTAAACCTAAAATTAACCCCTAAACCTAACCCCCCTAAACCTAATCCTAAACCTAACCCTTAACCTAACCCTAACCCTAACCCTTAACCTAACCCTAAACCTAACCCTAACCCTAAACCTAACCCTTACCTTAACTTGAATCGGCTTGCTTTCAAAGCGCTATTTAAAGCGCCCTTTTTTCTCCGCGCTCGCTGTTGTCGCCCTGTTGATGACATCAGCGACGTGGTTTAATCGGGCACGCTTTAGTTGAGTGCGGTTTTGTCGTGCCACAGGGAAATACAGACAAGGGGGGAAAAAACAGCACAACAAACAACTACAGAAAGAATTTAAAAACAATCAACAGCCACACAGTTCGAGCGGGGATGGGAACTCGTCAGCCCCAGGCCTGTCGGAACAGCCAGGTTTTAAGGGCTTTGCGGAAGGCCTGAAGGGTGGTGAGGGTCCGAATCTCCACGGGGAGCTCGTTCCAGAGGGCCAGAGCAGCCACAGAGAAGGCCCTCCTCCGGGTGGTAGCCAGGCGACATTGGCCAGCAGATGGAATTCGGAGGAGGCCTAATCTGTGGGATCTAATAGGTCTGTTGGAGGTAATTGGCAGCAGGCGGTCTCTCAAGTACCCAGGTCCAATACCATGAAGGGCGTGTTCCGTTGGGTCACACGCCGTGTCTGATTTGACGGCCGTTTTCGCATGAACAGCGCTGGAAGGGGCCTCGGAGGTCTTCTAGTCCAGCCCCCTGCAGAAGCAGGAGACCCTACACCCGCGATGGGGAACCTGTGACACCCGAGCCGTCGCCCCAATTCACCTCCACTGTGCATGCATGTGTGGCTCCTGCCGGCCAGCTGGGGGCGTCATGCACGCTTGGGGGGGGCGCAGGTGTAGGGAGACGCGTTGCATTTTGGGGGGTTTGTGTGCTTTGGGCACTCGGTCCGGAAAAGGTTAGCCATCACTGCCATTCCAGACAAATGGTTGTCCACTCTCTTCTTAAAAACGTCCAGTGTTGGAACATTCACAACTTTTGGAGGCAAGTAGTTCCACTGGTTAATTGTTCTCACTGTCATAAAATTCCTCCTTAGTTCTAAGTTGCTTCTCTCCTTGATTAGTTTCCACCCATTGCTTCTTGTTCTACCCTCAGGTGTTTTGGAGAATAGTTTGACTCCCTCTTCTTTGGGGCAACCCCTGAGATATTGGAACACTGATATCATGTCTCCCCTAGTCCTTCTTTTCATTAAACTAGACACACCCAATTTCTCTCAACTGTTCAGCCTCCATACCACTGAACCTCTTTGTTGTTCTTCTCTTGCACTCTTTCTGCATCTTCTTTGAATACAATAGGTAAAGGTTCGCCTCACACATATGTGCTAGTCATTCCTGACTCTAGGGGGCGGTGCTCATCTCCATTTCAAAGCCGAAGAGCCAGCACTGTCCGAAGACATCTCTGTGGTCATGTGGCCGGCATGACTCAACGCCGAAGGCACACGGAACGCTCTTCCCTTCCCACCAAAGGTGGTCCCGATTTTTCTACTTGCATTTTTTACATGCTTTCAAAGTGCTAGGTTGGCAGAAGCTGGGACAAGTAACGAGAGCTCACTCCGTTACGCGCCACTAGGGATTCGAACCGCCAACCTTTCTGATCGACAAGCTCAGCGTCTTAACCACGGAGCCACCACTCAGAAAATACAATAGAGTACGGTAAAAGAAAAATTTGATTTTGTTTCCCAGTAGCACATCTCTTGGACTGTTCCAAAGGTGCTTTTTCAAGAGGGCCACCATGAAATGTTGAGTGGCTGAGAATCTTTACAGACTCTGGGAAAGATGGTTTTATTTGTATTTGTTTGTTTTTATTTGTATTTATTAGCTTGTCAAACATGTACAGCATAACAGGTATAAATATAAACTTGGATATGGACGAAAGAAATGAGTACAAATAAACGGGGACAGTAGGACAGGGACGGAAGGCACGCTGGTGCGCTTATGCACACTCCCTTTACGGACCTCTTAGGAATGGGGTGAGGTCAGAGGTGGGTTCCTACCAGTTCGCACCTATTCGGTAGAACCGGTTCGTCAAATCTACCGAACCGATTAGAAGAGGTTCCACCAGTGGACCCGGAAAGCAGGCCACACCTACAGAAGAGGTTCCACAATGTTTTGAAACCCACCACTGGTCCTTGGATATGATTATTCTACACTATCATGCTCATATTTATAGAACTCAGTGCCTCTGTGAAAGGTAAGGATGACTACTGCATTTGTGGTGCAATCAGAACATTGCGTGTGTTGAAGTTGTTTTAACGCAAACCAAAGATGCCTTTTAAAAAACAAGTTTACATCATATTCTTATGCATGCCAGTGCTGTGTGTGAGGTAATTTAAGGTGGTTCTGACAAGTGTCGTCGGCATCTTCATATCCGGTCACATGGGCGGCAAGCCACTTCCATCCGGTCACATGGGTGGCAAGTCACTCCCACAAAGGAGGCCACACCCACAGAGTAGGTTCGAACAATTTTTGAAACCCACCACTGGGTGAGGTCCACGGTAGACAACTTAAGGTTGAAGCTGTGGGGGTTTGGGGAAGAAACCACAGAGTCAGGTAGAGCATTCCACTCTGTTGCTGAAGTCGTATTTTCCGCAGTCGAGTTTGGAGCAGTTTACCTTGAGTTTGTATCGATTATTTGCCTGTGTGTTATTGAGATTGAAGCTGAATAAGGTAGGATGTTGTAGCAGACAATTTTGTGTACTGTGCTTAAATCGGACCGTAGTTCCAGGTTGTCCAAGCCCAGAATTTCAAGCCTGGTGGCATAAGGGAATCTATTGTGAGCAGAGGAGTGGAGGACTCTTCTTGTGAAATACGTCTGGACGTGCTCAGTTGTATTAATGTCCGATATCCAGTGTTATCTTAGTCCCATCTCTTGGACTGTTGTGCATGGGGAGGATGAAATCTTTGATCCCAGCCAGCAGGGTGCTGTTACGCCATCCTCAGTCCCTTGGGAGCAGAACAAGAGCCAACAGCTACCAAATTCCATCAGTATTTTCCCAATATACATCGCCCCCTTTCCCTTCCCTCCATATCTGTCTTTCTGCAGCCTTCTTGAAAAAACTGCCCTATGCAGATATCTGTCTGGGGATTTGATCTAGCAGAGCTTGCCGCCGATGGAAACATGCCGCCCGGATCCGAGACATTTCTTTTAATTTGGGTGGCGTGCAAGGCACAAATCCTCCAGTTGGATTTTTATTTATTTATTTATCCGCCTCGTGAGTTACGTAGAAGAAAAAAAAAGACTTGTGGCTCCCCAGTGGCCAGCGGAGGCTTGGGAAAGCTCTGATGAGGGCTCTGTGTCGGAGGCAGGGAGGGGGCCAGGGCTGTATGCCAGTTGTCAGCTGCCTTCGGAGTCAGAGATCAGTGAGGCAGAAGAACAGCTGGAGCCTGTTCCCAGTGTGCGCATGCACAGAGTTGCCAGACGAAGGGAGGAACTAAAGAACAGAGGTCGACTGGGGAGTAACTTGGCTCCTTGCCAAGTTTTGCAGATATCGGCCTGGCAGCTCTCAAGCCTGATAAGGTCTGTGACCGTAAATCCTCCCTTGAAAGACTTTGCTGGATATAAATGAGCAGAATTTTCGCTCAATTAATAAAAGGTTTTTTTGTCAGGACCAGGAGTTTGCTTCATGCTCTTGGGAAGCCTCAGTCAGAACAGTTACGACGGAAATACTTTTGATTCCTGCTCGAGTCTCCTGGGTTCTAACTTAACAATATAAACCAGGACATACAGTTCCTTTTCTTAATGAAGGCTAGTTGGGGTGAACGTACTCTTTTCATTTAGAGAGAAATGTCATTACCTTTTTTTAAAAAAAACACTCCATCCGGCAATGGATTAAAAAAGAGACAAAGATTCTTGGCGATTGGCAGAATCCGAAAACAGCTTATCCAGCAGTTTAAGCTTAATCCAGCCACAGCTGGATTAATGACAGTTTAACTATCATCCACATTCACAATCTGTGGGGTCAGAATAAAGGGATTCGGGAAGGCTGAACAGACTCATAGATGGGGAAAAAACAATTTCTCCTACAGGTAAAACCACCTCGGAAGTGATTTAATGGAAAATTGCACATGAAAACAATCTCCCGAGCCTAGACAGGCTGTCCTCAAGGGTAAAGGTTCCCCTGGCACATATGTGCTGGTTGTTCCCTACTCTAGGGGGCGGTGCTCATCTCCGTTTCAAAGCCAAAGAGCCAGCGCTGTCCGAAGACGTCTCCGTGGTCATGTGGCCGGCATGACTCAACGCCAAATTTTTCTACTTGCATTTTTTACCTGCTTTCAAACTGCTAGGTTGGCAGAAGCTGGGACAAGTCACGGGAGCTCACTCTGTTACGCGGCGTTAGGGATTTGAATGAGCAGAATTCAGTCAATTTATATAAGTGGGGTTTGCCTGTAAATTAATAAAAGAGTATTTTGCCGGGACAAGGAGTTTTTTTCATGCTCTTGGGAAGCCTCGATCAGAACAGTTTTATTCAGCAGATAATATTCTCAGTGTACCCTGAGAGAGAATTTATCTGCCTCCACCTAGGATTGAACTCACAGCCTTCCTGACTGTGGGGCAACTGCTCCAGTTGTAGGCCTCCACACCACTCCAATTTCTATCGTGATGTGTGGGTGGATAGTTTCTGGGGCGGTACACAGGAACTGAAACCGCTCCACATTTTTTAGATGCTGCTGTCCCTTGCCTCTTCTTCACCAGGAAGAGAAAACCGGGACACACCGCAATCAGGAGTCATCCAAACCAATTAGCAAATAAAACGAGATCTGCTGGCTCTCCAAAGCAGAATTTCTGCAAGACAGAAACTCGCCTAGCCAGCTCCGGTGTAAAGGCTGGTCTTGGAAACCTGTGGGAATCCCCACACTGGCTTTGTGAATCCTGCTTGCGGGCCAGTCAGGGAGAGAAAAATTCAGCCTGTCCTGCAAAATGACAGGCAAAACGGCATTTTTGTGTGAGAAGGGCAATCTTGTTCTGACCGAGGCCTCCCAAGAGCATGAAGCAAACTCCTGGTCCTGACAAAAAAAACCTTTTATTAATTGACTGTGAATTCTGCTCATTTATATCCAGCAAAGTCTTTCGAGGGAGGATTTACAGTCACAGACCTTCTCTGGCTTGGAGAGCTGCCAGGCTGATATCTGCAAAACTTTTGCAAGGAGCCTCGGAGAGTCACGAACCAATGAAGCGAACTAATTGTCTCCTGCAAACTCCACTTCCCTTTTGCTCCTCTTTTATTTCCTCTGGGAGGGGCCCTTCACCATCCACCTGTGGCCTTACTCCCATGTCGACCCCTGTTCTTTTGCTGTTCCCTTCGTCTGGCAACTCTGTGCATGCGCCCACTGGGAACAGGCTCCAGCTGTTCTTCTGCCTCACTGATGTCTGATTCCAAAGGCAGCTGATAACTGTCAGACAGCTCTGGGTCCCCTCTCTGACGTGTGCCATACATTCGCAATCGTGGGGATAGTTTCCCTGCCACCCCAGGTGACGCCCCTAGAAATGGTATTTCTGCAATATAGCTTTCCTTTTGGTTTGATATATGACTTGAGCGTGGCTTCCCTCTTCTAAATAATTCATGCTCCAAGCAGACAAATGCATCAGAGAAAAATTACTTCTCTGCATACGCTAGTCACACAGGATTTAAGCCTTTGGGGGATTAAAAAAATAAAAGTCCTTTAAAAAAAAAATGCAACATTTCTTTGTTCTTCTTGGGTTTTCTTGTTCCCCGGAAAAAAACGTTTCACGCTCTTGCCTTTCTAGGGTGTGTAAATTTTTATAGGGTGGACTGCGGGTCTCAAGTAATTTTGTGTAGGTATGAAGGAATGGTTCTCTGCACAAGAAATGCAATTGATGGGTTGGGACCCTGGGGCTGTTCTTAGTTTTGTAGTGTTGTGCGATGTCCTCTCTCGTGTTGTATGCTTGTGTGAGCATCAAAGACCATTTCAAGGTTGACTCAGCCTTCCATCCTTCCGATATGGGTAAAATGAGGACCCAGATTGTTGGGGGCAAGAGGCTGACTCTGTAAACCGCTTAGAGAGGGCTGGGAAGCACTGTGGAGCGGTATATAAGTAAGTGCTATCGCCCTTCCTTCCTTCCTTCCTTCCTTCCTGTTTGATCCTGACTGACTCAAGGTTGACTCAGCCTTCCATCCTTCCGATATGGGTAAAATGAGGACCCAGATTGTTGGAGGAAAGAGGCTGACTCTGTAAACTGCTTAGAGACGGTTGTAAAGCACTGTAAAGCAGTATATAAGTCTTAAGTGCCAGTGCTACCCATCGGTAGATTAAAAGAACCACTTCTTTCTAATATTTCGAGCACAGAGGGACCTAAACACCGTTTGCAATTAACAGAAAAAAATATTTCTAAGGTGTAGAATTAGGAAAATAGAATGCCTTAGGTTCTCATTTGTTTTCCCCTGCCTCCCTATTTTAAAGAAGGGATGCGGTGGCTCAGTGGCTAAGATGTCGAGCTTGTCGATCAGAAAGGTCGGGATTTCGGCGGTTCGAATCCCTAGCGCCGCGTAACGGAGCGAGCATCCGTGTCTTGTCCCAGCTTCTGCCAAACTAGCCGTTTGAAAGCACGTAAAAAAAATGCAAGTAGAAAAATAGGAACCACCTTTGGTGGGAAGGAAACAGCGTTCCGTGCGCCTTCGGCATTGAGTCATGCCGGCCACATGACCACGGAGACGTCTTCGGACAGCGCTGGCTCTTCGGCTTTGAAACGGAGATGAGCAGCGCCCCCCAGGGTCGGGAATGACTAGCACTTATGTGCGAGGAGAACCTTTACCTTATTGAATCTGCATAAGTTTGTTTCAACGCTGACGATGTTTGAAAGATAATGGTCATAGCTGGATCTTCGTTGCCTTAGTTTTCAGAAAATAAAATGATACGGTGGAACAGCAAAGGAAAAACTGCTGGGGGTTTTGTTTTTAGAGGAAGAAAATGCACAATTTTTGATGAAGCTTTCACACTGCGAAGGCTTTGTGTGTTCCAGGGCTGGGAGAGCTCCAGAGGGGAGCCTTTCTGTATAAGTCCTGTTCAAAAGCGCCCTAGGAACGGATCTCAAAGTTCCCCTTTTCTCAATGTCTTTGCTCTGCAAATGTTTGGGTACTTGGAGAGGGACTGTGGGCTGCCTCAAAGCTGTGGCGCCGTGTTCTTTCACGCCAGCTTTTGTTGTTGGCTCAAACAAAGCTTGCCTGTTCGGGAAACCACACACCCGTTGGTACATTCTTGGCTGGTGCCAGCCAGTGCTGGGGACATGGCTGCAAACGGAGCATGAAACCCAAGTCGTGCCTCTACGTTCAGGAGGACAGCTCAGCTGGGGATGGGATGCCTCCAGATGGGTGTTTTTCCATCTCGGTGAACTTCAACTCCCAGAATTCCCCAGGCCAGCATGGGGGGGGGGATTCTGGGAGTTGAAGTCCCTGAATCTTAAAAGTCACCTAGGTTGAAGAACATTGTTAGTAGATGCTCATCTTAGTGCTCAGCTTTGCTCTTTGCAAGCTAGTTATTTGTATATAAAAACAGAGATTTAAACCCCACTCCTTTCATGCTCTGATGATGCTCCCCAGTTGGGTTGTGAAACGTCTGCAGGAAGACCACCAAGCTCAGAGAGCACCAAGGACCCCACAGTCCTCCTCATCTCTCTAAACCCTATTCCCTTCTAGCGCTAATGATGTTAGCAATAGCCTTTAGACTTATATATCGCTTTACAGTGCTTTTGCAGCTCTCTCTAAGCGGTTTAAGGAGTCAGCCTCTTCTCCCCCAACAATCTGGGCCCTCATTTTAACCACCTCGGAAGGATGGAAGGCTAAGTCAACCTTGAGCCCGGTGAGATTTGAACTGCCAAATTGCAGGCAGCTGGCAAGCAGCAGAAGTAGCCTGCAGGACTGCACTCTAACCACCATACCACCATGGCTATTAATTAAATTAATTTAAAAAATGTTACTTAGGTTAGTTAATGAAACATCTGCAAGAAAACAACCTAGTTCAGAGAACACCAAGGAACTCACAGTCGTTGTCGTCGTCGTCGTCCTCCTCCTCCTCCCCCCCCTCCTCCTCCCATTGATGTCATTACTTAGTTTGGGCCATGAAACATCTGCAAAAAGACCCCAAAGCTCAAAGAGCAGCAAGGAACTCAATCTTCCTCCTCCTCCTCCTCCTCCTCCTCCTCCTCCTCCTCCTCCTCCTCCTCCTCCTCCTCCTCCTCCTCCTCCTCCTCCTCCCATTGATGATATTACCTAGTTTGGGTCAGGAAATGTCTTCAAGAAAACCTCAAAGCTCAGAGAGCACCAAGGAACTCAACCTTTCTCCTCCTCCTCCTCCTCCTCCTCCTCCTCCTCCTCCTCCTCCTCCTCCTCCTCCTCCTCCTCTCCTCCGCTTCCTCCTCCTCCTCCTCCTCCTCCTCCTCCTCCTCCTCCTCCTCCTCCTCCTCCTCCTCCTTCCTTCTCCTTCTCCTCAGAGCCAAGGTGGCGCAGTGGTTAAATGCAGCACTGCAGGCTACTGCTAGATCAGCAGGTCAGCGGTTCAAATCTCACCGGCTCAGGGTTGACTCAGCCTTCCATCCTTCCGAGGTGGGTAAAATGAGGACCCAGATTGTTGGGGGCAATATGCTGACTCTCTGTAAACCGCTTAGAGAGGCCTGAAAGGCCTATGAAGCGGTATATAAGTCTACTGCTATTGCTATTGCTATTGCTCCTCCTCCTCCTCCTCCTCCCATTGATGATGTTACTTAGTTTGGGTCATGAAACGCCTGCAAGAAAACCCCCAAGCTCAGAGAACACCAAGGGCCCCTAAAAATGCCTTTTCATAAGGCAGACAAATCAAATAGCATTTCAAACATTACAGCCACTGAACTTTCCTCGCTGTCTGAATGCCTCCATTGACGGCCCAGGGTGGGAATCACCATTCCGGTGCCAAGGAATATAGTAAGGCGGGTGTGGCTTTTTTTTTTTTTTTTTGAGCTTGCCAAGGTGGGCTTGGGCCGACGCCTCCTTTGCCAAAAGCCAGCTCTGTTACACAGTCAAACGAAACTTTTCACACCTTTCCCACAAATGCCGGATTTTTTTTTCACAGTTTGTTCTCTCTGAGGTCCTCAGGTTCAGAGGCGTTTATCCCTCGCTGGGTTCGAGGCGAAGACATGCAAAAGCAGAATTTAATTTGTTTTTCTGTCGATATCCAGCCGGAATTCTTCATCTTGGAGCACATGAAAAATAAGCAAAAGGGCGCCTGCAATTTAAAGGTAAACGTTCCCCTCGCACATCTGTGCTAGTCGTTCCTGACTCTAGGGGGCGGTGCTCATTTCCGTTTCAAAGCCGAACAGATAGCGCTGTCCAAAGACGTCTCCGTGGTCATGTGGCTGGCATGACTCAACACCGAAGGCGCACGGAACGCTGTTACTTTCCCACCAAAGGTGGTTCCTATTTTTCTACTTGCATTTTTTACCTGGTTTCGAACGGCTAGGTTGGCAGAAGCTGGGGCAAGTAACGGGAGCTCCCTCCGTTACGCGGCGCTAGGGATTCGAACCGCCGAACTGACAACCTCTATGATCGACAAGCTCAGCCTCTTAGCCACTGAGCCACCGGGTCCCATCTTTTAGCCAATAGAATAAGGTAATAAACGTAGGACCTCAACTTTTTACTTTTATCCATTCCTCTAACAACAAACTCATCACCAAAACCCGAAATCAAAACTTTGTTTGTTTTCACCTCAAGTACCAAGTCCAAAAGCGATCTGAAGCTGTTTTATTTTTCTTTTCCTTGGTTTTGAGATGCTGAAGCTCAGCTCCAGAGACCAATAATAATTCAGCCAGGCACCATGAACTGGACACAATTCATACTTTATCCGAGGTTTGCTGCGAACTGAACCGACCTCGCGAAACCAGCTTACGGAAAATCAGCATAATGGGTAGAGCGTGTGAGTTTTTCCCTATCCTGTATTTTTCTTTTCCTTGGCTCCAAATGAACAAAAGCTCCTGCACGAACTTTGGATAGGCTTGGAGAAAAACACCCCTCCCCCCCCCCCCTCTCTCTCTCTCCTTTTCTTTCTTTTTCCCTCCTTCCTCTTTCTTTCTTTCCATTTCTCTCTCTCTTTCTTTCCTTTCTTTTTCACTTTCTTTCCATCCCTCCCTCCCCCTCTCCCTCTCTGTGTTATCCTTCTGGATCAAGATTCTTCACACCGGGCCGACATACAGAAGGGAGTTTGTGAGTTTGGGGTGCGGTGAACCATCCGCTTGTCAACTTCGGGGAGTTGGCAAGAGAGACGGGGAAGTAGCTGCTGAGAGAAGTGGTGTTTTTCACAGGCGGCCAGAGGAAAAATAAGAACTATTAGCAAAGGATCATAATTACGTGAAACGAGAGTTTTTTTTAAAAAATTGGCATGGGATAAAAGAGTTCTACAATGGGGTAGTGAGGATGTGTCCTCCTCCTCCTCCTTCTTCCCTCCTTCTCCTTCTCTTCCCCCTTCTCCCCCCTCCTTCCTCTCCTCCTTCTTCTTCCCCTCCTTCTCCTTCCTCTCCTTCTTCTCCCTCTCCTCTTCTTTCTTCCTCTCCTCCCTCTCTCTCTTCCTTTCTCCTTTCTTCTTTTTCTTCTTCTGCTTCTTCTCCTTCTCCTCCCCCTTCCCCTCCCCCTTCCTCTCCTCTTCCTTCTTCCCCTCCTTCTTCTTCCTCTTCCTCTCCTTCTTCTCCCTCTCCTCCTCCCTCTTCCTCTCCTTCTTCATCTCCTCCTTTTTCTTCCTCTCCTCCCTCTCTCTCTTCCTTTCTCCTTCCTCCTCCTCCTCCTCCTTCTTCTTCTCCTCCCCGTTCCCCTCCCCCTTCCTCCCCTCTTCCTTCTTCCCCTCCTTCTTGTTCCTCTCCCTCTCCTTCTCCCTCTCCTCTTTCTTCCTCTCCTCCCTCTCTCTCTTCTTCTCCTTCCTCTTCCTCTCCTTCTCCTTTTTCTTCCTCTCCTTCTCCTTCTTCCTCTCCTCCCTCCCTCTCTTCTTCTTTTTCTCCTTCTCTTTCCTTCTTTTTCTTCTCCTTCTCTTCCTCCTCCCCCTCCTCTCCCTCCCCTTCCTCTCCGCCTTCTTCTTCCTCTTCCTCTCCTTCTCCTCCTCCCTCTTCTTCTCCTCCTTCCTCTCCTCCTCTTACTTCCTCTCCTCGCTTTCTCTCTTCCTCTTTCTCCTTCTCCTTCCTTCTTTTTTTCTGCTTCTCCTCCTCTTCATGTCCTCCTGCAAGCTGAGACAATTCCCTTTGGTTTGGGTGACAAGAAGTTGGAAGTTCTATTGTACAAGAATGGGCAACCGAAAGAAGCTAGATCTCCTAACCTCGTGTTTCATCGCCTTCCACCCCATCATGAGATCTAGAAACCTAGCCCAACAAATTTGCTCTGACACTCTTCACCACTTCAGCATTTCACATCCGTCGCTCCCAAAACTGTTGACTGCATCTCCTTCCCTGGCTTGTAATTTGGAGCAGAAACTTCATTTTTTGCAAGGGAGTTTTCCTTTTATCACAATTTTGTACACGAGGACCAAAACTGTTTTTCTCCCTCTGGGCTGGGAGCGTCAGGGAAACAGGTGTATTTTCCAGCGTCAATGACTCAGTGCTTCATTTCTTGGCAAAATGAACTTCCTGAAATAATTCCACTTGGCTGAATCCAACTCAATCCTTCTGGCTTTCTTGTTCCCCAGCGATGGACATGTTTTCTGCCTTAGCTTCCCCTCTCCCCTTTTCATTTTAAAGCACAGAAATTTTACAATAGCAGAGTTGGAAGGGACCTTGGAGGTCTTCTAGTCCAACCCCCTGCCTAGGCAGGAAACCTTAGACCATTTCAGACAAATGGCTATCCAACATCTTCTTAAAGATTTCCAGCGTTGCAGAATTCACAACTTCTGGAAGCAAATTCTTCCACTGGTTAATTGTTCTAATTGTCAGGAAATTGCTCCTCAGTTCTAGGTTGCTTCTCTCCTTGATTAATTTCCATCCATTGCTTCTTGTTCTGCCCTCAGGTGCTTTGGAGAATAGTTTGATTCCCTTTTCTTTGGGGCAGCCCCTGGAACACTGCTATCATGTCTCCCCTAGTCCGTCTTTCTATTAAAATAGACATACCCAGTTCCTGCAACCGTTCTTCATATCTTTTAGCCTCCAGTCCCCTAATCCTCTTTGTTGCTCTTCTCTGCATTCTTTCTACAGTCTCCACATCTTTTCTACATCGTGGTGACCAAAACTGAATGCAGGATTCCAAGTATGGCCTTACCAAGGCTTTATAAAGTGGTATTAACACTTCAAGCGATCTTGATTCTTTCTATCCCTCTGTTGATGCAGCCTAGAACTGTGTTGACTTTTTTGGCAGCTGCTGCACATGGCTGGCTCCTATTTAAGAGGTTGTCCCACTAGGACTCCAAGATCCCTCTCACAGTCACTGCTGTTTTAATGACATATTTAGCTAGAATGAGGAGAGCGGTGAAAAATACCCCAGATTTCCATTTTTTAAAAACCTTTCCAGTTACTATAATAGGGTGGTAGGGAATATAGAATAGCAATAGCAATAGCAGTTAGACTTATATACCGCTTCATAGGGCTTTCAGCCCTCTCTAAGCGGTTTACAGAGTCAGCATATCGCCCCCACAGTCTGGGTCCTCATTTCACCCACCTCGGAAGGTTGGAAGGCTGAGTCAACCTTGAGCCGGTGAGATTAGAACCGCTGAACTGCAGATAACAGTCAGCTGAAGTGGCCTGCAGTACTACACCCTAACCACTGCGCCACCTTGGCTCTTATGAATATACCCATGGTGGCGAACCTATAGAAGTGACACGCAGAGGCATATCTCTCTCTCGGCACGCAAGTCGTCTCCCGTTGCTCTTCCGGATCTGGCATACCAGGCAGTTGGCCTTCATGCGTACGGAAGTGCCAGAAACTGGAAAAGCAGACGCCCAGTGAGCATGCATGTGCCAGGCAGATGATCTACCAGTTTCCAGCAGGCACAGGTGCAGCAGCCACCTGGGGTTCTGGTTTCTGATGCGCATGTACATGCGAAGGTTCCTTTCAGGGATCCTCGTGCCTTCCTGCCTGTCATTCCTGGTTCCCGTCGGGGTGGCGGGACATCCTCCACCGATGACCCAGTTCCGCAGCCCCGGACGGGGCGCTCGCACTCCCGTTTCAGCACTCAGTGCCGAAAAGTTACGCCAACAGACTATACAGTAGAATAACAAGAGTTGGAAGGGACCTTGGTGATCTGCTACTCCAAACCCCTGGTCATCTCTCTCTCCCCTCCTTCCCTCCCTCTCTCTGTGTGTATTTGTGTGTGTGTGTGTGTGCGCGTGTGTGTTTGCATGCCATACTTCTGGCAGCCATTGAAATGTTCAATTTTTTTCTTTTTTCCTCTTTGGAATGTGATGCCTTCGGGACGATGCTCTTTTAATAGAACATCTAAACAGCAATATTCATATCCTTTCTTTCTTTTCCCTGTGAAAACAATGAGGAAAATGTAGCTACCGTTGAAAGACGTGATAAAAATAGGGGAAGCTCCCCGAAATAATCCATGGCCTTGCTTTTGAAGCGAGGGTGACCTGCCCTATGTTTACATAACCCAAGGAGCTAATCAGTGAATGCCTTGAGTTCGACTTTTGCTCCGTTCAAATTGTCTTGCGCCCCGGCTGGTTATATTTATTACATTACATTTCAACAAGAGGGAGTGTGAAAATTTAGAAAATCGGCCTTAGTTTTTTGGCTCTCTGCTCATTTCTTCAGGAGAAATAGAGGAAGAAAACTAAGAATGAGCCAGTGAGCTTCAATTATGCTTCCCCAAAAATAAGATCTCCCTGGATAATAAGCCCAATTGGGCTATTGAGTGTATGCACTAAAATAAGCCCTCTCCAAAAATATTGCAACACAGCAGCAGCCATGAGGTGACCACGCTCGCCACCTCCTGCACCTCAAAAATAATAAGACCTCCCTGAAAATAAGGCCAAGCACTTATTTCGGGGGAGTCAAAAGAAAATAAGACCCTGTCTTATTTTCGGGGAAACATAGTAGTTGAAAATGGTGTAGGGGCGCATTTCTGGAGAAGACACTGGACAGCCATTTGTCTGAAATGGTCTAGGGTTTCCTGCTTGAGTAGGGGGGTTGGACTAGATGACCTCCAAGGTCATTTCCAACTCTGCTATTCTGTTACGAAATGTTGACCTCCAGCATTACCTCAATGGACGTTACAAATCGGTTATCTGATTCGGTGTGTTGTGTGAATCCAGCCATTGTAAACCTGGTTCTTTTCCTTAAACTACCATAGGATTTGTTTTGATTGCATTTGAATGCAGGTATTAGGTTTTGGTAACCTAAGGGTGGGATTTAAGATGTTCTCTTTCAACCTTGGCAGCTTTAAGATGGGTGGACTTCAACTCCCAGAATTCTTTGGTCAGCACTGCTGACTGCTTACCGTTCTTAAAACATGATGGCTGGGAAATTCTGGGCATTTAATTCCATACATCATAAAGCATGATAGATGGGGGATTCTGGGAGTTGACGTCCACCCATCTTAAAGCATGCTGGCTGGGGAATTCTGGGAGTTGAAGTCTACACATCTTAAAGCATGCTGGCTGGGGAATTCTGGGAGTTGAAGTCTACACATCTTAAAGCATACTGGCTGGGGAATTCTGGGAGTTGACGTCTACCCATCTTAAAGCATGCTGGCTGGGGAATTCTGGGAGTCGAAGTCCACCCATCGTAAAGCATTCTGGCTGGGGAATTCTGGGAGTCGAAGTCTACCCATCTTAAAGCATGCTGGCTGGGGAATTCTGGGAGTCGAAGTCTACCCATTTTAAAGCATGCTGGCTGGGGAATTCTGGGAGTTGACGTCTACCCATCTTAAAGCATGCTGGCTGGGGAATTCTGGGAGTCGAAGTCCACCCATCGTAAAGCATTCTGGCTGGGGAATTCTGGGAGTCGAAGTCTACCCATCTTAAAGCATGCTGGCTGGGGAATTCTGGGAGTCGAAGTCTACCCATTTTAAAGCATTCTGGCTGGGGAATTCTGGGAGTTGAAGTCCACCCATCTTAAACCATGCTGGCTGGGGAATTCTGGGAGTCGAAGTCCACCCATCTTAAAGCATTCTGGCTGGGGAATTCTGGGAGTTGAAGTCCACCCATCTTAAAGCATTCTGGCTGGGGAATTCTGGGAGTCGAAGTCCACCCATCTTAAAGCATGCTGGCTGGGGAATTCTGGGAGTCGAAGTCCACCCATCTTAAACCATGCTGGCTGGGGAATTCTGGGAGTTGAAGTCCACCCATCTTAAAGCATGCTGGCTGGGGAATTCTGGGAGTCGAAGTCTACCCATCTTAAAGCATTCTGGCTGGGGAATTCTGGGAGTTGAAGTCCACCCATCTTAAAGCATGCTGGCTGGGGAATTCTGGGAGTCGAAGTCTACCCATTTTAAAGCATTCTGGCTGGGGAATTCTGGGAGTTGAAGTCCACCCATCTTAAACCATGCTGGCTGGGGAATTCTGGGAGTTGAAGTCCACCCATCTTAAAGCATTCTGGCTGGGGAATTCTGGGAGTTGAAGTCCACCCATCTTAAAGCATTCTGGCTGGGGAATTCTGGGAGTTGAAGTCCACCCATCTTAAAGCATGCTGGCTGGGGAATTCTGGGAGTCGAAGTCCACCCATCTTAAACCATGCTGGCTGGGGAATTCTGGGAGTTGAAGTCCACCCATCTTAAAGCATGCTGGCTGGGGAATTCTGGGAGTCGAAGTCTACCCATCTTAAAGCATTCTGGCTGGGGAATTCTGGGAGTTGAAGTCCACCCATCTTAAAGCATGCTGGCTGGGGAATTCTGGGAGTTGAAGTCCACCCATCTTAAAGTATGCTGGCTGGGGAATTCTGGGAGTCGAAGTCTACCCATCTTAAAGCATTCTGGCTGGGGAATTCTGGGAGTCGAAGTCTACCCATTTTAAAGCATTCTGGCTGGGGAATTCTGGGAGTTGAAGTCCACCCATCTTAAAGCATGCTGGCTGGGGAATTCTGGGAGTCGAAGTCCACCCATCTTAAAGTATGCTGGCTGGGGAATTCTGGGAGTCGAAGTCTACCCATCTTAAAGCATTCTGGCTGGGGAATTCTGGGAGTCGAAGTTCACCCATCTTAAAGCATACTGGCTGGGGAATTCTGGGAGTTGAAGTCTACCCATCTTAAAGCATGCTGGCTGGGGAATTCTGAGAGTCGAAGTCCACCCATCTTAAAGCATACTGGCTGGGGAATTCTCGGAGTTGAAGTCTACCCATCTTAAAGCATTCTGGCTGGGGAATTCTCGGAGTCAAAGTCCACCCATCTTAAAGCATTCTGGCTGGGGAATTCTGGGAGTTGAAGTCTACCCATCTTAAAGCATTCTGGCTGGGGAATTCTGGGAGTCGAAGTCCACCCATCTTAAAGCATTCTGGCTGGGGAATTCTCGGAGTCAAAGTCCACCCATCTTAAAGCATTCTGGCTGGGGAATTCTCGGAGTCAAAATCTACCCATCTTAAAGCATTCTGGCTGGGGAATTCTGGGAGTTGAAGTCTACCCATCTTAAAGCATTCTGGCTGGGGAATTCTGGGAGTCGAAGTCCACCCATCTTAAAGCATACTGGCTGGGGAATTCTCGGAGTCAAAATCTACCCATCTTAAAGCATTCTGGCTGGGGAATTCTGGGAGTTGAAGTCTACCCATCTTAAAGCATTCTGGCTGGGGAATTCTGGGAGTCGAAGTCCACCCATCTTAAAGCATTCTGGCTGGGGAATTCTGGGAGCTGAAGTCCACCCATCTTAAAGCATGCTGGCTGGGGAAGTCTGGGAGCTGAAGTCCACCCATATTAAAACATGCAGACTGGGGAATGCTGGAAGTTGAAATCACTACATCTTAAAGTTGGCAGGATTGAAAAACACTGATTTAAAGTGTTTTTTAAAATCTGATTTCTAACTTTCTTGGCACAGCGCACGTTCCTTTATCCTTTAGTATCCTTTCCTTGTCCCAAGGAGTTCAAAATAAAATGGGTTTTCCGCCCACTTTAATTGACGGGCGGCTCTTTAGGCGTGAAACGATTTGCCATTTATAAATCAGTGTTTTTCCCACCCAGTGTGTCAGATGGGGACATCGCTTTCCCTTTGATTTCACCCTGGACAAAGGGATGATTGTGATAGAGATTGAGGGCATTTTGAGCCAGGATTCCCCTTTTTCTTTTTTCTTTTTACATTTGCTATTTGCCACTGTTTATTCTGTATCCCGTTTAGTTATGTTGATGTACTGGCTGGTAAATGTCAGATAGGGAAGCAGTGGCTCAGTGGCTAAGACACTGAGCTTGTCGATGAGAAAGGTTGGCAGTTCGGCGGTTCAAATCCCTAGTGCCATGTAACGGAGTGAGCTCCCAAGACTTCTCCCAGCTTCTGCCAACCTAGCAGTTCGAAAGCATGTTAAAAATTCAAGTAGAAAAATAGGAAGCACCTTTGGTGGGAAGGGAACTGCGTTCCGTGCGCCTTCGGCATTGAATCATGCCGGCCACATGACCACGGAGACGTCTTCGGACAGCGCTGGCTCTTCGGCTTTGAAATGGAGTTAGGAACGACCAGCACATATGTGTGAGGGGAACCTTTACCTTTACCTTTAAATGTCAGATTTTGAACCCTGATTTTGAATCCTCACGGCCAGGGAAAGTTCCAGTTTTCCCCTTCATCATTATTTATATTTTTAATGCTTTTAAAGTAATAACGGAGAAAGAAAAACAACAGGCACAAAACTCAAACATAAATTATAACACAGATGCATAATTACTCCCCAAAAAATTTTTTTTTGCTGAGCAACCTAGAGAGAACATGCCAAGAAGGTCACAGAGCAATATTTCTCAGTAACTTTATGTTTAGACTTCAATTCCCAGAATTTTTATTTATTTATTGGAATTTGTCAAACAAAAATGAAAATAAAGAATAAGAGAATAAAAACACAATAACAGGAACGATAAGGATGTTAGTACACTTATGCACACCCCCTCAACTAACCACTTAAATATGAAGTAAGGTCCACGGAAGTCAATTTGTGACTCAAACTCAAATTTGTAGCCAAGACATTTCAGACGTTGACAACTCTGTTGCAGAAATCATATTTTTTACAATCAAGTTTAGAACGATTTAAGGTAAAGGCAAAGCTTCCCCTCGCACATATGTGTTAGCCGTTCCCGACTCTAGGGGGCAGTGCTCATCTCCGTTTTAAAGCTGAAGAGCCAGCGCTGTCCGAAGACATCTCCGTGGTCATGTGGCCGGCATGACTAAATACCAAAGGCGCACAGAACACTGTTCCCTTCCCACCAAAGGTGGTCCCTATTTTCCTACTTGCATTTTTTACGTGCTTTCGAACTGCTAGGTTGGCAGAAGCTGGGACCATAAGGGAGCTCACTCCGTTATGTGGTGCTAGGGATTCGAACCGGCGACCTACCGACTTTTCTGATGGGCAAGCTCAGCGTCTTCGCCACTGAGCCACTGCGTCCCCTTAAAACGATTTACATTGAGTTTAAAGTGGTTGTTTGCATGCATATTATTGTGATGTAAAACAGAAAAAGTCATTTACAGGTAAAACATGACTATATATAATTTTGTATGCAATACCTGACCACAAGTGACACAGTTCTAAGTTATTCAAACCGAGAATTTCGAGCCTTGTAGGGACAATAAGGGATGAGAAACAAACGAAGACCTGATGGGATCCTCTTTTATTCCTTAAGAATAAAAGCTGGACAATGATTTGCAAAGATGGGCAATGATTTGCAACCCAGGCTGTAGGATAATTGTCTGTATTGTTATTATACAGTCGTTGACATCCCTCTGGTGGTTTAAGATGGACTTTGCAGCCATGGAAGACAATTTATAATAATCTCCAGGTTGAGCAGCTGGTAGAAGCTGAGTGTGACCTGGTTCAGAGCAAAAGCTTTTATTAAAAAGGAGTAAAATCAAACCTTGGAGATTTAAATGTATCGTGTGCCCCCTCCAAGTCATGGAAGCACTATTCCCCTGCTGATTTTTTTGAAAAAGAAATAAACGTTGCAATAAAACAAAGGTTGCCGTGAAATATTCAAGTTGGTGCAAATGCGGCAATTAAAAAAAAATAGGGAAAAAAAAGACGTGGAACATTGTTTTGGTGCATGGTAGAACATAGAGCATGAAGTAACAGAGTTGGAAGGGACCTTGGAGGTCATCTAGTCCAACCTGCTCAAGCAGGAGACCTTATACCAGTGACGGGTGATGCTCCCTAGGTGCCCCGTCCCCTTGCTGGTGCGTGTGTCACCTCCCCGCACTCCGCCCCGCCCCCACGCATGCACGCATGTCTCGAAAGTCAGCTGCCCTATACCATTGTGTCCTGATTCTTCTTGAGAACTTCCAGTTGATGGAGCACCCATAATTCCCAGAGGCAAGCTGTTCCATTGTTCTTTCAGGCAAGAAATCCCTCCTTATTTCCAGGTTGCTATTCTCCTTGATTTATTCCCTTCCATTGTTTCTTGTCCTTCCTTCAGGTGCTTGGGAGCATATGGCCACCCCCTCTTCTCTGTGACATGTTTAAGCAACATTAATCTCATGTATCAGTAAATTTCTAGCAAGTTATTGGGCAAAGGAGCCACTTCCTCCTTATTGCACAATAGTTGACTTGAGCAAAAGAAAACAGAATTGGGAAGTGGTTGAAGGGAAGGGGTAAGTTGCATCGCAAGTCAGGTTTACTGCAACAAAATGCAAGGACAATTCTTTAGCCGAACAGCCTGGTTGAGTTTTGTGCCTGTACAGAAGGAGGACCTGTGCATGTTTTCTCCAAAATAATCTTCACCGCAAGTGGGCGTTAAAATCTCCATCTAAAAATGATAATTCTCTATGTGTTTGTTGGGAATTCCCAGCCAGGCAAGGAGGAGGAATCAAGGAAGGAACTAGCCTTGAATTATTGTGCAGCCACAAGAGATCAGGACGCACCCACCTCTCTAGGGTTTTTTAGTATGTTGAGTTTAGAGTTTAGAGTTTAGAGTTTTATTTCATTTGTATGCCGCCCTTTTCCCTAAGGGGACTCAGGGCGGCTCACAACTCAAACAAGGGAAGGGGGATACAGACAGTTTAACAACAACATAAAACAATACATAGTTAAAAGCACAACAATCATACCATTCGAGATAGGGGCAACGATTCTTTAGCCCCAAGCCTGTCAGAACAGCCAGGTTTTAAAGGCTATGCGGAAGGTCTGGAGGGTGGTGAGGGTACGAATCTCCACGGGGAGTTCGTTCCAGAGGGCCGGAGCAGCCACAGAGAAGGCTCTCCTCCGGGTAGTCGCCAGTCGACACTGGCCGGCGGATGGAATTCGGAGGAGGCCTAGTCTGTGGGATCTGATTGGTCTAGTGGAGGTAATTGGCAGCAGGCAGTCTCTCAAGTACCCAGGTCCAATACCATGAAGGGCTTTATAAGTGACGACTAGCGCCTTGAAGCGTATCCGGAGACCAATAGGCAGCCAGTGCAGCTCGCGGAGGATAGGTGTTACGTGGGTGAACCGAGATACACCCACAATCGCTCGCGCGGCTGCATTCTGGACAAGCTGAAGTCGCCGAATACTCTTCAAGGGCTGCCCCATGTAGAGCACGTTGCAGTAGTGACAATTAGTATATTAAGATCAGGAGGGGGGGGTTACTGCTGGGTTATCTATCTACCCTTTTCTGCCTGCCTGCCTGACCCCCCCTCTTTTTCTCTCTCTCTCTCTCTCCCTATCTTTTATGTACCATTTTCTGTTAATCTGTCTTCGTTCACCCACCCACCCACCCACCCACCCATCCATCCATCCATCCATTGTCTGTCTGTCTGTCTGTCTGTCTGTCTCTATCTATCTATCTATCTATCTATCTATCTATCTATCTATCTATCACTATCTATCTATCTATCTATCTATCTATCTATCTATCTATCTCTATCTATTTCTATCTACCTCTCTCTCTCTCTCTCTCTCTCTCTCTATCTATCTATCTATCTACCTATCATCCATCCATCCATCCATCCATCCATCCATCCATCCATCCATCCATCCATCCATCCATCCATCCATCCATCCATCTATCTATCTATCTATCTATCTATCTATCTATCTATCTATCTATCTATCTATGGGTGATGGTGTTAACTTGGTTAGAACTGATTTGGATTTGATTACCTTTGTATAATTGTCATTTAGTGCTGGTTATCACGTAGTTTCTTAGATAGAGATAAACGTTTTTCACCAAAGAAACTGAATCTCTGTTTGTATGCAACGTGGAACGCCGGAACGTGACACCTACTATTTTCTGCCTGCCTGCCCCCCCCCCCATCTCTTTTTCTCTCTATTTATCAAAACTACACGAGGAATAGCTAGATGTTTGACCCCAATTCCTATTCCAAAGCCTTTGTTATAGTTCCTTGGCTCCGTTGCCAGGATCAGGGTGGCAATGCTCACTCTAGGACGCTCCTGTTAGCTGCAGTGGATATTCTCCTTTGTGTACACACACACACACACACGCACGCACAGACACACAGACACACAGACACACACAGGTCTTCTCCTCCCTCTGAGTAATAAGCCTGTAAGAGTTGGACAGGAAATCCTCGCCCTCTGGCTGCTGTTAGTGTGTCTGTGCCCGTACGTGTGGGTGGGCGGACTGGTGCTTGCCAGATACAGTTAGTCAAAACTGGATAAGAACTCCCGAATGGGGCTGCTCTCCTCCGCGCCGATCCATTTATAGTTTGACGCTTGGAGCTCCCCCCCTCCCCCGGGATCTTTCTGCCGAGTTCCTTCAGATGGACTCCATCATCCTGCAAGAGCAGTTAGTGGCAAAGCTGCTTTTACCCCGCACTCAAACCCAACGGAGTCCTTCTGCCAAGCTGAAGGTACCAGGATATCTGCAGAGTGAGGACCGGATTGGAAAGGAGTAGGCGGATGGGTGGGTGGGGGGAAGAGGGGGCGGGGGGGGGGAAAGGGGCTTAGACTTAGAGAGAAGGATAGCCCAGGAGACGCATCATCTCCCCATCCAAGACACTTCCCAAGTGGAAGGGAAGGAAACGTTCAGGACAAAAATGAGGGGTCCTTGGTGCTCTCTGAGCTTGGTGGTTTTCTTGCAGATGTTTCATGACCCAACTAGGTAACATCACCAATGCTAGCAGGGAGTGGGGGTTTGGGAGGAGGAATAAGAGGACTGTGAGGTCCTTGGTGCTCTCTGAGCTTGGTGGTTTTTCTGCAGGCATTTCATGAGTCAACTGAAGAGCAACAAAGATAATTAGGGGACTGGAGGCTAAAACATTTGAAGAACCGTTGCAGAAACTGGTCTAGTTTAATGAAAAGAAGGACTAGGGGAGGCATGATAGCAGTCTTCCAATATCTCAGGGGCTGCCACAAAGAAGCAGGAGTCAAGCAGTGGTGAAATTCAATTTTTTTTTACTACTGGTTCTGTGGGCGTGGCAGGATACTGCAAAATCCCCATCCCCTCTCCACAGCTGGGGGAAAGGATATTGCAAAATCTCCATTCCCACCCCACTCTGGGACCAGCCAGAGGAGGTATTTGCCGGTTCTTCAAACTACTCAAAATTTCCACGACCGGTTCTCCAGAACCTGCTGAATTTCACCCCTGGAATCAAGTTATTCTCCAAAAGCACCGGAAGGCAGGACAAGAAGCAATGGGTGGGAACTAATCAAGGAGAGAAGCAACCTGGAATTAAAGAGACATTTCCTGATAATTAGAACAATTACTCAGTGGAACAACTGGCCTCCAGAAGTTGTGAATGCTCCAACACTGGAAGTTTTGAAGAAGATGTTGGATAGCCATTTGCCTGAAGTGGTGTTGGGTTTCCTGCCTGAGCAGGGGGTTGGACTAGAAGACCTCCAAGGTCCCTTCCAACTCTGTTATTCTATTTCTATTTCTAACTAAGTAACCTCATCAGTGCTAGATGGGAGTGAAGGGAGAGGAGGAGGAGGAGGAGGAGGGGGAAGAGGAGAAAGTACAGTGGGGTCCTTGGTGTTCTCTGAACTTGTTCGTTTTCTTGCAGACGTTTCATGATCCAAACTAGCTAACATCAGTGCTAGATCATCACTTATGATGTTGCCTTCTTTGGATCATGAAGGGTCTGCAAGATAGCAACTAGGCTCAGAGAGCACCAATGGCCCCTCATTTCAACCCTGAACTATGAATATACTCCTTTATTAGGTCAAAAATTGCTGACGGTTAAGAGATTTGATTAGATTAGATTAGATTAGCAGAGTTGGAAGGGACCTTGTAGGTCATCTATTATATGATTATATGTAGGTCATCTATTATATATTATATGATTAGGGGACTGGAGATTAAAACATGATGAACGGTTGCAGGAACTGGGCATGGCTAGTCTAGGGAAAAGAAGGACCAGGGGAGACATGAGAGCAGTCTTCCAGTATTTGAGGGGCTGCCACAGTGATGGGTTTTGAATTTTTTTAGAACCACTCCTGTAGGTGTGGCCTGCTTTGTGGGAGTGGCTTGCCAGCCATGTTACTGAGTGGGAATGGATTGGCAGTCATGTGGGTGTGGCCAATTTGTAAAATGTGGTGGAACTCACTTAACAACGCTCTTGCTTAGCAACCAAAATGTTGGCTCAGAAACTCTGGCATTTGAAGCATGCAAGTCTTAAAGCTGTCAAGTTACAAGACCCTTGCACCCCTAACCCTTTAGAAAAAAAAAACCCAAGGGTGTTCAAACTTGACAGCTTTAAGACTTGTGGACTTCAACTCCCAGAATTCCTCCTCTCGCTCTTCATCTTGATGATGTGTGGACAGGTGTGGAGAGGGAGCTGGAACCGGTTCTAAACGGCACTGTAGATTTGTGGAACCTCTTCTAGAGAAGAGGTTAGAACTGGCAGGAACCCACCCCTGGGCTGCCACAGAGAGGAGGGGGTCAAGCTATTTTCCAAAGCAACCGAAGGCCAGAGAAGGAATAATGGATGGAAACTGATCAAGGAGAGATTCAACCTGGAAATAAGGAGGAATTTCCTGACAGTGAGAACAATCAACCCATCGAACATAAATTGCCTTTGGAAGTTGTGGGAGCTTCATCCCTTGGAAGCTTTCAAGAAGAGACTGGACTGCCGTTTGTCAGAAATGCTGTAGGGTCTCCTGCTTGGGGGGTTGGGGGGTTGGACTAGATGACCTATAAGGTCCCTTCCAACTCTGTTAATCTGTGAATCTAGTTGGCGAGGCAAATCGGAAGAGACAGTGATGGGTCAAGGTTATTTTGTGGTTTGCAAAATCGATGACTTTCTGTGGCTGCTCTGATTTGACTCTTGACAAAGAAGGGGAGGAACAAAAATTATACACAAAGATTGATGATTTGGGGGGGATCTTCCCAGCCGTCAACCCAATATGGTCTGAACAGAAGATTGAGGTGGATGTGGGTGAGGTGAGCAGATTTGTTCAGGTAGATTGGCATGCATCCTACCTTGGGGTTGTCCAAGAGATGCTTATGATCCGATTGTGAAATTTGGGGAAAACTGGAAGGTGAAGTCCACCACATCTTAAGGTTGCTGAGGTTGAGAAACACCATTTTGGAGGGATGGGACTTTAGCACCCATAATATTTAGCTAGGGTGGCCTTTGACAATGGGAATCAGACACATCAGATAACAGTTTAACAGAGTTGGAAGGGACCTTGTAGGTCATCTAGTCCAACCCCCCCACTCAAGCAGGAGACCCTACACCATTTCGGACAGATGGCAGTCCGATTTCTTCTTGAAAGCTTCCAGGGATGAAGCTCCCAGAACTTCCCAAGGCAACTTCTGTTCTATGGGTTGGTTGTTATCACTGTCAGGAAATGTCTTCTTATTTCCAGGTTGAATCTCTCCTTGATCAGTTTCCATCCATTATTCCTTGTCTGGCCTTCAGGGGCTTTGGAAAATAGCTTGACCCCCCTCCTCTCTGTGGCAGCCCCTCAAATATGGAAGGATGCTCTCCTGTCTCCCCTCGTCCTTCTCTTCACTAGACTAGCCATGCCCGGTTCCTGCAACCATTCTTCGTATGTTTTAGTCTCCAGTCCCATCATCATTCTGGTTTCTCTGCACTCTTTCAAGAGTCTCCACATCTTTTTTATAGTGTGGTGACCAAAACCGAATGCAGTATTCTAGCTGTGGTCTTATTAAGGCTTTACAGAGTGGTATTAGTATCTCCCTTGATCTTTATTGCATCCTTCGGTTAATGCCACTTAGGATTGCATTGGCTTTTTTGGCTGCCGCTGCACACTGTTGGCTTCTCTTTAGCTGGTTGTCCATTAAGACTCCAAGATCCACATTTGAAATTAGAGAGCAAGAGGATGAACAATTTTATAAGATATGGGATTTGTTTTATCGGTGGCTAGGGGGGAAAAAAAACTTTGGAAATGAAAAATGATCTACTTATGCCTTAATTGAAAAAAGTAAATGATGATATAATTATGCTGTGAAATGATCTAATAATGACACAATGAAGTACTAATATAAGGTCTGGGGATATAATGTATAAGGTTAAGAACTTTTTATAATGATATTTCGCTGCTGATAAAGCAATTCTAATAGGGGAACAAATGAAAACTGGTATATATAGGTAGCGATGCTTTGTTGAACAATGAAGGAATAAGATCTCTGTTTGAAGGTATGAAATGCAAAGTTAACAATAAATAGAAGTATACTCTCTGGGGAAAAATAATGCTAATGTTAACTAAATATATATTGTAGAATGAAAATAAGGCCTTTAGTTATATTAGATGAAATATTTGAGACGGTAAATATTATTTGAAGATGCAGAGGTTAAAACAATTGTAACCAAACGACATGCTGCATGTGATGATGGTTTTTTTTCTTTTTTTTCTTTTTTGTCTTCCCCCCTCCCCCCCTTTTATTTTAAACCCTAGGTTAAAAACCCTATGGGTTTTTTTGTCTTTTTTTTTCTTTCCTTTTTTTCCTCTCCTTTTCCCATTGTTTTTTTCTATTGTTATGTGATGTTGTCTATGTAATAAAAAATAAAATTATTAAAAAAAAAAAAAAGACTCCAAGATCCCTCTCACAGTCCCTGCTATTGAACCCGGTTTCACCCGGTTTATAGGTGTCCTTTTGATTTTTCTTACCTAAGGGTAGGACTTTGCCTTTTCTCTACATTGAATTTCATTTTGTATCAAGGGGGCACCAGATCATGTTGGCCTTTAAAAAGAAATAAAGAAAATGTGCTGATTTCTTTTGGAAGCCACTGTGTACCAGCCTTGACTTCCGAAGGCAAAAATGTATCCGAAAAAGCTGATGATATTGCCATGCTTTGCAAACTCTGCTTTCCCCTTTAGCAGGGTTTTTTTCCCCCCGTTCGTATTTTTCTGGCTCTCTGCTGGAAAGAATCTTTCTGGGTTTTTGCCCTTTCTGTGAGAAGACGCCATCGAGTCACGCCGTGCCTTTCTAATCGCAAAAGATTGCGTTCTGGAATGAGCTCTGTGGCCTGGATTTCCCCATTGTCCTAAGCTGCAATGAGGCTTTTTTTTCTTCTTCTTCAAATTTTGGTTCGCTTTGTTGTCGTTGTTGTGTAAAACCCAGCTGTGGAGATTTTGGAAGCAGGGTAGGGGTGGGGGGTTAAGACTGTTGTGTGTGAACAAGGGCATCAACCCAACACTCACTTCCTTTTAAGCAAACACACACACACACACACACACACACACAGAGGAAATTGCAACACAGATCAACTTTTGCTAGAGAAAAGAAAAATGTAATTCTTTTTTTTTAAAATTTAAATATTCCTGAAGGGGTTCCAGGACGAGGGCAATTAACAAAATGAAGGCATTCTGGCCATTGTGTTCTTGGTTCTTGTTCAGTAGGTTAGCCTACCCTTAACTAGGTTTCCAAGAAATTATGAAACCTCTGTAGAGCGGTTGCAGAATTACGGTGAAACAGCAAGGGCGCCCCTTGACATGAGTGCCTTCCAGTTGGCCACGCCCACCCAGTCACATGACCACCTAGCCAGGCCCACCCAGCTGGTCATTAGGCAGATCTTGTTAGTGGTCCGCGGGATTTAAGATTATGAATTGAGTGGTCCACAAGATCTGAAACGTTGGGGACAGTGGTGGGTTTCAAAAATTGTTGGAACCTACTCTGTGGGTGTGGCCTCCTTTGTGGGAGTGGCTTGCCACCCATGTGACCAGATGGGAGTGGCTTGCCGCCCATGTGACCGGATATGAAATTATGAATTAGTACTTAGGTCAGTCCAAGTAGTTATTCAGAAACTCTGGCATTGAAGCATGCAAGTCTTAAAGCTGTCAAGTTACAAGATCCTTGCCAGTGGTGGGTTTCAAAAATTTTGGGAACCTCTTCTGTAGGTGTGGCCTGCTTTCCGGGTCCACTGGTGGAACCTCTTCTAACCAGTTTGGTAGATTTGACGAACCGGTTCTACTGAATGGGTGAGAACTGGTAGGAACCCACCTCTGGTTGGGGACCCCTGGAGTAGAAGACCCAATCTAAGCGAACATCTCCCGACTTTACTTGGGAGTAGCCAACCTCAAGAGTTGAGATGTGATTGTTGTGCAAATCAAAAGTTTGTTCTCTTCTCATTCTCTCCTTTTTCCCCAGTCTGACCCATGGCTGCTTATCTCCCCTTCTCAGGACCATGAGAAGCAGTATGTGGGCTTTGCCACTTTGCCCAACCAGGTCCATCGAAAGTCGGTGAAGAAGGGCTTCGACTTCACTCTCATGGTGGCAGGTGAGGGAAGACCCAGATTGAGGACCTTCTCTTTAAGGATGGGTGTGTCTACTGAGAGGGGGTTTTCAGCTTCCTGGTAGAGCAGTTGTGGGATGGACTAAGCAGTCCGGCTTGGTAGATCTTCCAAGGTCATCCAAAATCAGTTAGGAGTGGTCAGCCAAGGTTCTACTTGTGAATAGCTTGCATGGTAAACTCATCCTTGATAGAGGTGGACCAACTGTGAACATCCAGGGGTGGATGAATCAAAAGGATGAATGCTGTTTAATCTTCCTTCCTTCTTTCCTTCCTTCCTTCCTTCCTTCCTTCCTTCCTTCCCTCTTTCTCTTTCCTCTCTCCCTCCCTCCCTCCCATGCTTTCTTCTCTTCTCTCCCCTCCTCTCCCCTCCCCTCCCCATCTCTTCTCTTCTTTCCCCTTCCCATCCCATCCCTTCCCTCCCTCTCTTCCCATCACTTCCCTCCCTCTCCTCTCTTCCCATCCCTCCTTCCCTCTCTCTTCCTTCCCTTCCCTCCCGTGTCTCTCTCTTCTCTTCTTATCCCATCCCATCCCTTCCTTCCCTCCATCTCTTCTGTCCCTTCCCTCCTCTCTCTTCCCTTCCTTTCCCTCCCTGTCTCGTCTCTTCCCTTCCTGCCCCATCTCGTCTTTCCTCTTCCCCTCCCTCCCCCTCCCTGGCTCTCCCTTCCCCTCCCGGAGAATGGAGATTAAAAATTTGACTGAAATATTGTCTCTCTCCAAGGACAGGATGTTCTAAATAAGAATATCAGGTACAGAGAGAAGATTGTGTTAGTTCAGCTGTGCCATTTCTGAAGATTCGAGACTCCTTCCAAGATTATTATTATTTTTTTTTTTTAAAGAATTGTTTGCTTTTTGTTCTTTTAGGAGAATCTGGTTTGGGCAAATCAACCCTGGTGAACAGTCTCTTTCTGACAGATCTCTACAAAGACCGGAAACTTCTCAACGCTGAGGGTACCATTCTTAATTAGTCGTGGTCAGCCAATAGCACAATTCCCTATGATGTTTATAACTTGTGGGTCTTAATTGTATATTCTTGGTAGAAACGTGTGGGTGAGCGTCTTTGTAATCTGAGAGGATCTGTTTTTACAAAATAAGCTGATTTGTGGACCAACCGGGATCTTTCCTGGTCCACAACTACATCATGGAATGGCCAAAATTATGCTTCAGTGTAATGGATGAGTTTGTCCCTTCTACAGCTAGTCTCTTAGGGACCATTCAAAGTTACAACCCTGCCAAGGCCACCCAACACATTGGATATTTTGGAGGAAAGGGAGAGCAGATGCAACCTGGGGATGACTCCTGGGTCATCCCCATCTTAGTTGGGACTTGGCGCCAGATCTTGGTGCTAACCTACCTGCATTGTTGTTTTTCCTTTATCTATGAAGAAAGAATAAATCAGACGGTAGAGATTGTAAAACATACTGTGGACATCGAAGAGAAAGGGGTCAAGATGAAGCTGACAATAGTGGACACGGCCAGGCTTTGGAGATGCCGTCAACAACTCAGATTGTGAGTCCTTTTGTCTGAAGGTGTACAAAAACCACTTAGGGGGCTGGACTAGAAGACCTCCAAGGTCCCTTGCAGCTCCTTCTCTCCTCTCCTCTGTCATCTTCTGTTCTCTTCTCATCTGTTCTCTTCTCTTCTGCTCTGCTCTGCTTTACTCTCACTACTCTCCTCTTCTCTTCTTTCCATCTCCCTCCTCCTCTCCATTCTACTCTACTCTTCTCTTCTTTCCCTCTC